>NC_030991.1:1221942-1299684 GCF_000149955.1 Fusarium oxysporum f. sp. lycopersici 4287
GGCTAAGAAGTTAGATTAGAAAACACGTGGTGTACATATCCAATCCTAGTGGGCAAGCGGCCGCCAATCAGCCACCTATCGATTTATCCGTCATCAGATCATGCGGCTGGGATGACATTCTCAAGGAACTTCCCGCGGTATTCGCACGGGGTGGTCAGATATCGACAGACAAAATATCATATCATTTCTTAGTTTAACATATTTGAATTTCACGGTCCTTTACAGGTTTGCGATGAGTCGAGATGAGTTAATGCGATTTCAAACTTTGATGCAGATTCAATGATCTGACATCAAGGCAATAATATAACATAATTCTAGGTTTAATAGATGGCGACCCTCCATCTTTATACTTATTGCAACGGTATTTACACTCGGAAACAGCCAATAGCCGACCAACATTTCACGGCCATCTCCAGGGGTAATTTTTCAACCTTGAAGGTTCTCTCTGCATGGGCATTCTAGTATACTTAAATACTCCTCCCTTGCGAAAGCTATAGGTTACACTGAAACCCGTCGTTCATTATCTTGGTAATAAATGATGAATTTCCTCCTGCACCAAGACCCTCTCTTATGCCAACCTCGGGCCTCATATCTCCCCATTGAATCTCATGTATGCAATTCTCTCCCCTCTCGTTCCTTGCATATACGGTTTCGAGTCGCTATTGTCTATGTTACCTATTTCCGCCATTAACGACGATCCCTCATTCGCAGGACATTGGTCGACTATCAAAGTCCAGTATCCGGCGGACTGTTTCGGAGGTGCCTTTTGCATGTCACGGTTATATCGATTCCCAGCTTCTTGGGTCTGCGATTATCTCGGCATGCATAGACACGCAGACCAGGGCCACCGAAAGACTCTCATGCGATAATCCCAACCGTTAGTGATAGATCAGTGGTTCCCTTTGACTCCACGGGTACAGCCAATGACCCAGCCATGGCGGCCACTATCTCGTCGATCCCCCGCCTGCAATCCCCCACTGCAACTCGAGATTGGGACGTGGACGGAACATCGACTACCTCTCGTCGCGATTTGACTTTGCCTGGCAACAATAACAGACATATTCCAACAACCCGAGAGAAACATCCAAGAACTCTCCAAGATATCATAGAAGTCACCAATCGTATCTTGCGGCACAGAACATTGCCACTAGGCCACAATTACGACAAGAATCAGGATGACGGATGTCAAAATGTCCGTTCTAGCTTCAGCAAAGGCCTGCTCAGTAACAGGGTTCGCATGGACAGGAGAAAGTACAAAGTAGAATCTCCTCCTCCCCGACTGGCAGCTAACCCTCATGCCGACGTCTTCAAACATGTTAATAGTCCACCAAGAGAGCTTGTAACATATACTGGGAAATATGAGGTGCTCGGGACGTATGCCTACAACGTCCACAGAAAGTCGAATGAACAGATCCGACCAGCTCTGCGTTCATGCCGTCATCATCGGTCTTTCGGCACACCCACGCTTTACAAGTCGGTTCGCTTCGACTCAGACTTGGAGAATATTCGATATTTCCATGAGATGGACCGTCCCTTCGACGTGAGTAAAGATACATCACCTGTCACTGACTGTGATGAAACCGATTTATTCCCACCTCCATATAAGAGCCTGAAAAAAAGGGCATTGCCCTATGAATGGGAGTTGATTACCCCTAACTTCCCTCATGATACTACCGCTCGTGAAACCATGCCCGTCAGGCTTGAGAGGGTATCTCTTTCCAACGATCAAATGGCTATACTAGGTTCCCTTATAGTTGCCAACCTGGCTTTCGAAAAGTCAGTCGTCTGCCGTTTTACATTCGATTTCTGGAACACTATTTGGGAAACTACAGCTAAATACGATTATAAGACTAATGCTGGCGAAATACCTGGATATGATCGATTTGTTTTCTCTATAATGCTGGCTGATACCGTTGACTTTGAGGCACAGCCTTTATTCATTTGTATACGCTATGCTGTTAACGGACAAGAATACTGGGATAATAATTCCGGTACCAACTTTCAAGTTGATATTATAAAGAGATATCTCTGCTGGGGTAATAAAGGGTAGCTATAACCAGCTTTTGCATATACAGTCAACCGGGGTTCCGAAGAGAGGGTGGACAAAGAAAGAAAAGGCTAAAATATTAACATGCTAACTATTATTCTCACCTGCGATTTAACTTCAGGCAGCCGCTTGCACCAAGTTTCAAGGCATTTTAGGTCCCGCTAAGGGACAGAGAGCGATAGTGTCTAAATAATCAGAAGTATGCGCCATAGCTGTTATCATGTTATGGAAACAATTTGTGTAGCTTATAAAGGGGACTCGCGAAATCTCAGCCTATTTACATTTCTTCCGGTATTGATGAATCGGCATTTATCTGACAACACACCACTGATTCCGGCTAGATCGCTTCTAGTTATATAGACCAGGCTCGTTAGCACTTCGATGGCCTCAAGCCAGTCTCATTAAAGCTATTAATATCAGCTAGGATAATAGCAGATTTTGCGACTGTGTTCACAAGTGTAAACCATTCGCGAATAAATAGCCAGATCTTCATATTTATAATTCTGATAATTATACTCATTATCATAACGTGTCTCAAACTGTGAGTGCCATCCATATACCCAAGATTCAAGTTGCAGCCATCTAGGTCTGCGGTCGTTTTCCTTCCTCAGCCGCATTCTCTCGGTCATTGACTACACGTTCGACAGCAGTTTCAATATCTTCAGCGCCATCAAGCATATCCAGCCAGGCTGTCTGCACCGTCTCCTGCTCAAGAAGCAACACAATAACTTCAGCTACAGATGCCCGGCTAACACTACCCCTCGACGTTGTAGTTTTTCCAAGCTCGATCAACCCTGCGGGTTCATCCGACAGTATGCCCAGGCGAAGACTTATCCCCGAGAAGTCAGCTCGGGTGGACGCCTCCTGAAGAAGTATCTCATCTGCTGCTAATTTAGCTTGACAGTAGCTGAAGAGACCGACTCTCTGCATCTCTTGCGCGTATATCCAGGCTTCCTCATCCCACCAACTAGGTCGCTCTCGACGACAGTTAATATACGAAATAACAAGTAATCTTTTAACAGTCGGCGTCTGGACTGCAGCTTTAATAAAGTTAATAGCAGCATCTCGGTCGATGGCAAACGTCTAGCGAGGTTTATTAGGCGTTATATTCGATTGAGTTGACATATTTCTTACTTGGTCAGGCCTTGCCTCCCCACCTGCTCCAGCGCACCAAACAACGGTATCTGGTTTGACTTCATCGAGGATCGATCTTGCCTGGGAAGTATCGTGCACATATTCCAAATTACGGACCAGCACGTTTAAATCTCCCCGGTTAGCAGTGGCTAGGCTGTTGATCTCGGAGACTTGATCCTGACTCCGAATGAGACTAGTGACGGTCCACGACTTCTTAAGTAGTTGCTGCGTAAGGATCTGAGCAATCCTTCCATGGCCGCCGACGATCAGAACGTGTCGACTCATTGTAGAAGCTGCCAATTTCTCTAGCGGCGTGCCTGTGTGATTGCCTGAGAGTGGTTGGTTACTGATATAGGCAAGGCTTTGTTAAGGCAAATCTAATAGTCCAGGTCGCTTAAAGTAGGCCACGCAGATAACTTCCATATCAAATCTCCGCGCCGGAAAGGGAGGCACTAAAGAAGCTAACAACTAATAACGTAAATTATGCTAACGTGACGATGCGGTGTCGAATAATGATGAAATGGCAGCTTTACTACGTCATTATGCAGTCATAATCCATAGCATCAAGCAAGGATGTAGCAGCATATTATGCTTCATCGGGCATGTTACTCTCCATTTGAGGGGCTGGAATTCTCGGATACTCATTTATCAAACCTAGACTGACAAAGAAGCTGTGTCACAAAGCTCATTGGTTATCATAAGGAAGCATTATGCTGTCAGCCATCATCACAGGTGCCACCTGTTACGCTACCCCTATGTTGAACCAATGTACATAGCCCAGACATCAACTGCTTTGAACAGCTTCGGGCACAAGTATTGTCGTCCGAGAAGTCGAAAGAATTTCGTAGCAGCAGCAGGCCCAAAGAATGGGAATACTATCATACTGGGGGCTTTATATAATCGGATATATGACGGTAAAACTGGAATTATACCCTAGCTAAAGTGTAGAACCAAGCCATATTATAAGAAGATGACGCGTTGAAGTTTAATAACTTTTGACATCGCAATGCGAAAGTCTTTGCCCAGTATGAAGTTGGTCTAGTTAGCCCGTCGAGCGGTTTCCCAAGTTATTCTCTTGCCTTGAACCCCGCAGCTGTGGTTGCTTGTCTGGCAGCAGCCATGAGCTCCGTGACAGCTGCTGTGTTACCCTTCCAGGTGAACTGGGAAACTGCGGCTTCATCGGGGTTCAAGAACTGATCCAATGCTACAACGACAACGAGTCATTGATTTGCTTGTTCATAGAAGCTCTAGAGACTGAATATTATGCAATCTTGAGGTCAATTAATTACCTTCTGTCATATCTATTATTGGGCAAAGATGATCCTTAAATCCGCTCCTCTTATGACAAAACATATGATTAAGAGCTGCAATCAAAGGTAATATGGAATATTATATGCGGAATTATGTAAATCACGTCGGAGCCCAAAATCATGTTACTGTTGACTCCCGACTAGGGAACCGACAAAGGTAAGATAGCCAGATGAACCAAGTGTATGGTCCGATTCACCTTTATATTCGTCTAGCATAATCAACTCTTTATTTCAACATAATAACTCCAGAAGTCTTATCATTATTGTATCTTATTTTACCATACTAAATGCAGAGTAAAATGGTAAAACTAGGACGCTGCAGCAGCAAGCTACCGATAACAAGGTCTGCGCCGTTAATAAACTGTGCATCTACGCTTGACGAAAAAGAAATATGAATTGGCAAATACTTAAGCATTTAGATATTAGGGTCCTTCCTAAACCCTAGCGTATATATAGTAACTTCTAATAGTTAAACTATTACTATTAGTAGATACCAGTAACTACCGTATTAAGTTAGAAAAGGCAGAAAGAAAGTTTGCGCACAATTAAGGCTTTTTGAGTAGCTATATCTATAACTCCGTTGGAATTCGAAAAGCATATAGAGCATTTTATGTAGAAGTAGAAACACAGCAGAGATAAACTAGTTCAGTACCTATACTCTAATATATGAAGAGAATTCGGGGCGACTCATTACATTGAATAATAGTCTAGAGACTTAATACGTCCTACGGAACTCACTGACATATCCGTAGAACTATAAATAATAGGAAAGGCTGCAAGGTATGATATAAGATATAGCTAGCCACAAAGCTAAGAAGAGTAGCAATATAACTATCGCTATAAAATATAAAGTCTATTTCCTCAATCCAACCTGAGCCTGACGGACTCAGTGTAATGCCTGATGTAAGATCCATCTCGACACGAAAGTTGCGACATGTTGCGCTTTTCAGCTGTCCGTTCTGATATCAGCACGCTCCGCTGATATGTAGCGTGATGCGCACAAGGGACAGGTATAATGTTGTCTCAGGTACCAATGGGTAATGCAACCCGAATGAAATACATGTCCGCACGACAACCGACGGGCAATATCATTATCCGCCATCGCTTCCAAGCATATAACACTATATAACAAGAATGGTCAGTTTCAGAATAGAATTATCTCTTGAGCTACACTGCTTACCAAATACTATTCCCGCGGGGACAAGAAGGATGCTCCTCTGAGTCAGCTATCTCTATCTCTGTTATTACTTGCTTGTATGTCCGCGGCGGAGCTATTGGGTCTAGCCGTTCTACATCACTAATATCAGACCCCATGCTCCTAACTGAAACGTCGCTCTCAGAATCCTCTCGGATCCGGTTCTGGTTCTGTCTGATATCGCTCAATTCAAGTCTTTTTCATAGTTAGCTTGTGCAATAGAGCGTCTATATTAATATGAGACCACATACCCGTGTAGGATAAGAAGGGCATAAAAGATAAAAAGGGCTATAAAAAACATAATTATGAGGAGTAATTGGATCCATTCCTCCGACTGGATAGATCCGGGCCTGACCCTTGGGACTTGAGATATATTTGCTGTCGCCATGATTGTTGCCGCTTTCTCAATATCACCTGCTCCAGCCTTGCGAAGATCTAGGCGCCAGAAGACTAGATTTATGGCGATGTGAAATTTCGAGCGAGTACCAGCATCAGGCGCAGTTGTTGTGATCTGGTATTAGGTGTAACAACCTGGGGTGATTTTGGCGCGGCATCAGCTTTGGCCGGGTGTAACATGATCACAAAAGTTTATGCCTACACCTTTAGAATGACTCCTCTTATCTTGCGCAACACAGTCTGTCATACAGTTCATTTTGGAATACCCCGCGTTGCCAGATGAAGCCCCCGTCGATGATCTTTGCGTCTTCCGGAACAGAAGACGCCGATTTTGTAAGCGAGGACTTCGTAAGCTAGCCTATATACGTGATCTCCGGGGCGGGTATGAAAGATTGATTATCCTGCAAGATTCCATCCCTGATGGACTCCGAGTTGTCCAGTTGCCTTGAGCTGGTGGCATGACGTGCACTAAGACACCACAGGTCGGGATGCGCACTGTATGCCGTTTTCAACTTCATTTTTATTGGAAAATCCGATCCCTTTTCTATCAGGATTCCGACTATTAAACTGAAAGTCCTACAATTAGAGTTCAAAAGTCCTAGATTAAATCACCTGGAGATATAAACCGGTGAAGAACTATTATCTCAAGAATTAACAACAAGTTTAATAAATATATATTTTCACTCACCACTCCTGCCCAATATAAACAACATTTCTTTTTTCGAATCCTCTACAAACTACCTATGTGATATCATGTCTGAATGCTGGCCCTCTTGATGCTTAAGTCGCTGATTGAAATTCGGTTGAGGATGCATCTTGCATACATGGTACCCATATAACCTGTACGCCGATTCACAAATCAAAAGCCGCAACGGTTGCGTTGCGTTTTACATCCTGCATTTCTTATCAGTGTAAAGACGTCAATAGATCCTTTGTAAGTCTGAGCTATCCCTGCATTCTGGCCTAAGCCAAGTTCATTGTTTTAACACCATGAGATGTCTTTTTCGAATTTGATTGTCCTAATCTATAACATTGCATTCTTCTGATCCACGTATTCGAAAACCCTTCGCCTTTGTTATCGCTTTGGTCCGTTGTGAGTTCCTCTCCCACAGAGCACTCTCAGGCATCATGAATTACGGGCCAAAAACGCTCGCTTACGCCGCTTTTTCTTAACTAGTTTGGTATGAAGTACGACTGCCATGTCGGTTATGATGTTGATGGGTGTTCGACGATTGTCGCACTGCTTCCCGCCGACTTTGTTCATACCAAGTGCTCAATGATGTACCTTGGTATTTCAGATCACTATCGTCAATCTTGGTGATTGTAACATAGTGGTATGAGTCCTGGTTCGCGGGTGGCACCATGGACATATCATATCGGCTTGTGTTGTAGCTTTGGTGATGAGGCGAGCTAGCTATGGCAATTATACTAAGGCCAGAGAAGGGCATATAACGGAATAGAGAGAGATGGTTTGAGGCAGACGTAGGGATGTAAATTAAATTTATAGACGTATTATATGAAGTACGTGATACCATGGGTAGGATTATTTTATCGCATATGTTTATGTGCAAATAGACTGATGCTCTTGTCTAGAAACCAGCCATACGAGGTAGGATATGTAGTCGTAAGGCCCTCCCAATCGGTTTGTAAGATTCATCACGCCATGCAAACTACGAAAAGAATTTTCAGTTTTATTTTCATTTAACTTTTATTTTTTTAGTTGACGCATTGCTATTTTAACTCGAGATTGTTTTCAGAGCGTCTAGATTTATCGTATGATCTCCCCTGTTATGAGAGTAGTTGCATCTTTGTGTTTAAAGTTACCAAGCTTTGCTACTGCATGACGGAAACCTTTACACATATCAGGCCATATGAACTGCATGCTATCCGGCAATTGCTTAATTGGCTGGTGTCTTCCAATTGTTGGTAACTTATGATACGAATTCATTCTTTGTCCAATCTCTGTGTCTGAGTGATCCATGAGGTCTAGACTCCATTACATCGATCCATATGGCTTGGTCACTTTTGCTCATCACACGTAACAAACCCTTGTGCTTCCGATTGTCGAGAACGGTCGACAGGTAAGCCGCCAACCTTCCGATATCCGGAAGGGTCCATCCACAAGCAAGGAGGAATATCTCATGTCTGCCACGTGGTTGTTTAAAATTGAACTTATTCCAAAAGATGTTCACTTGCACTAGACATTTGGCAGCTGGCGGTCGTTGTTGACGGAATTTCTTCTCCCAAGTACGTAGCGTGAAATTTCTCCGTCACTCGAAGCCAAACCATCTTCTTCCTTGAGCCCTTTCTTCCTCTCATTTTCTCTCATAGCACGTGCCGATTCGATTCGAAAAACTGTACCGCGGAAAGTAGCGTGACAAGGTGGCTGCTAGAACCGCAGACTAAACGGCCATCCATCACACTCTGCCTTGTCCCTCCCCCGCTCGAGATAGACTAACCACAGCTTGTTAGTATGGTTGTATTTGATGATTGAGTCAGTGTGGAATACTGTAGGATTTTCACTAAGAAATCGCCAACTCTGACTATTTATTCGACAATTGACTAGAATCGTATTCTGCCTCATTAACGTATCATTGGGAGGGGGGTGGTGGGGTCAGATCATCCTACAAAGTTAGTCCGAAAAGCATAAACTCTCGCGCTAATGTTTCCTCTGCATATAACCTAGAGGTCAGATCAGTAAGAAATCAGCTGTAAAGTCGCATTGCTGCAACTGTGGGTATGATAATTTTGAGGCGGGGGAGTACAGCGAATAGCACGACGCCAACGATGATCCCGGTGGTTGACTAATGTAAAAATCGTTAACTGGAAGGGCTGTTGCTATGAACTCTGGTACCTATGCGATCTTAGAGCTTGATAAATCGTGTCGATAGCTGCAGTGCCTAGGTTAAAGCGAAGCAGGATCAGTAAATCTCATCCTGCTGGCATCAGATCAAGGACTTACCTGTTCTCAAAAGTCTTGAGCTGCCGGTTACTGGCAGATGCTTACCATAGCCTTGTACGACTAACATTTTCATAGTGCCTAAACTCGCATTTACTCAGGGTTATAAGATTCTGGCTAGAGTGCTCGGAAAATGATTTATTACATTACGTTAATAGCAGACGTAGTCAGAGTGGCCGAAACTCTAAACTAGAGCGATTATAATGGCGATGGGGTTATCCAAAAAGCTCTAGATCGGGACATTAAAATTCCGACAAGATATTTCACGGGACCAAAACAAGAAACTTATGATAGGCTAGGATGCAGAAGTAGGTTAGGCTTACAGAGGTTTTACCAATGTTCCTACGCAATGATGTGTGGAATAAAGAATGTAAGGCCCGACGCAACTATTGCCGCTTTTTATATGCATATCGGAGTATAAGCCGATAGGGGTACCATAAATGCAAGACTAGATCTACCTTCAAACATCATAAAAAAGTGCGAATATGACTAGCATGGAGGTGCAAGCTTTAATCGATAGCCATGGGTATGCATTGGCCTCAAGTAGTCTATGACTATGTGAATAGCATATTGGCGAACATTTAAGATGACGCTAGTTAAGATGATAAGACACCAGTATAAACTGGAGAATACCGTGATGAAAGTACCAGATGTTATGATGGGTGGCATGCAACCTTACAATGTGGATGCCTCTTTCTTCACCATAAAGGGAATTCTTTTAAAGCGCAAAGTCCAGGGACTTGGAAGGTTGTCGCCACCGACTCCTGGTAGCTGTCAAACATTCTTTCCGCAATTCTATGAGAGGCCACTCTCGCCGGTCGCCCTGCCGCCAAAAACAGTAGCTAGTAGTCCAGGTGATGTGATAAATATATGATAGGGACAGGCTTTCATGGTATATTTAGAGGTATGCCCTAACCAGCTTAGAAACAGTGACCTAAGCATTAAGAGGGCCAGTACAACAGACACAATAGCATCCGCACAGTTTGCACAGGACTGGAAACATACAGTTCGAAACGGCGCCACAGTGCGTGTCCCAGCCAGTGGTGTGCCACCAGCTCAAGGCAGATGGACTCGGAGTTGACCATCGGGGTGGAATCTTGCAGTATAATCAATCTTTCATTCCCGCCCCGGAGATCACTTAACGTAAACCATCAGCGAGTGGATCAAATCAGTGAGCGAATCAAAAATCCCTCACTCTCTTTTTGTTGCACTCATCCACATGTATCTCAACTACCAAACATGTCAAAGTCAAATAAAGAGGCAAATATCATTCTTGCTCTTCAGGCTCTCCGAAATGATCCAAATCTGGCTCTCAGTCGTGCTGCAATTATCTACAAAGTCCCTTATAGTTCGTTGTGGCGCAGGTATCATGGCGTTCCTGCCCGATGCGATATTATTCCCAAGTCACGCAAATTATCCGAGCTGGAGGAAAATATCGTGGTCCAGTTCATCCTGGACCTAGATTCGCGTGGGTTTCCCCCGCGACTGTGTATTGTTGAAGAAATGGCTAATCGACTCCTTGCCGACCGTGACGAGCCACCAGCTGGCAAGTGCTGGGCTTCTAGGTTCGTCAAGCGACACCCGGCGCTCAAAATACGGTTCTTTCGTAGATACGACTACCAGAGAGCTAAATGTGAAGATCCGGCCATTATTCGTGGCTGGTTTAGACTTATGGAAAACACAATTACGAAATATGGCATTACCCTTGCCGATATATACAACTTTGATAAGACTGGCTTTATGATGGGTATGATTGCGAGCGGTATGGTTGTTATAGGCACAGAAAGACGCGGAAGACCAAAGCTAGTGCAGCCTGGGAACCGGGAATGGGTTACAACTATTCAAGCTGTTAATGCCGAAGGCTGGCAGATCCCGCCATTTATCGTGGTTGCAGGCCAGTATCACCTCGCCAACTGGTATCAAGAAAGTAACCTTCCAGGCGATTAGGCTATTACCACAACCCAAAATGGCTAGATAGATAATAAAACAGGCTTAGAGTGGTTAAAGCACTTTGACGAGCACACAAAGACGCAATCGAGCGGTCGATATCGGCTTCTAATCCTCGATGGGCATGCAAGCTATCACTCTGCTGACTTCGAGACATATTGCAAGGAAAACAACATCATCACGCTCTGTATGCCTGCTCATTCATCACACTTACTTCAGCCCCTTGACGTCAGGTGCTTTGGCCTGCTGAAGAAAGCTTATGGTCGAGAAATAGAGCATCTGATCCGCTGCTCTGTAACCTACATTGCCAAGACTGATTTCTTTCCGGCCTTCCATTCCGCAATTCAGTCCTCGATGACGAAAGCTAATATTCAAGGAGGTTTTAGAGGGGCTAGGCTTGTTCTGCTGGACCCAGAGAGTGTTATATCAAGACTTGATATGCAGCTACGAACTCTAACACCGGTTGAGGAGGTGACTAGTCACCCTACAGCTTGGGTTTCAAAGACGCCGAAAACTATGCTTAAGGCTAGATCTCAATCTGAATATCTTGAGAGACGAATCAGAAGATATCAGAGTAGCTCTCCAGAATCAATTCTAGGAGCTTTGAAGTCTCTTGCGAAAGGGACAAAAGCAATGATGCACGAGAATGCCCTGTTAAGGGCTGAAGTTCAGGACCTTCGACAAGCAAACGAGACCCTTAGCAAGCGGCGTAGAGCGAAAAGAACTCGCCTACAGAATAGAGGGAAGATAACTGTAGAGGAAGGAAGGGCTTTAGTGGATCAGACGGGTGCAGGTGTGAGGGTAGTGGCTGTATCATCGAAAAGTGGTGGTCAAGGGAGGTCGACGCGAACGCAAGGAAAACGCTGTGCAACATGCGGCAAGACAGGTCATAACACAAGAACATGTCAGATAATCGTCGCGATGGGTGAGGAAGAGCACAGCGATTAGTTTCGATTGATTCAACGGTCCTTCGTATTTTTATTGTAGGTTCAGAAAGAAGGGGTAGGATTTTTGATTCGCTCACTGATTTGATCCACTCGCTGATGGTTTACGTTATATAAGCTGGCTCACGAAGCCCTCACTTACAAAACCAGCGTCTTCTGTTCCGAAAGACGCGATGGTCATTGTTGAGGACCTTATCTCGCAACACGAGTTGTTCCGATCTGAACTGTACGGCAGACAGTGTCGCATAAGGTGAGAGGAGTCATTCTGAAGGTGTAGGCATAGACTTTTGTGATCATGTTACACCCGGCCAAAGCCGATGTCGCGCCAGTCACCCTAGGCTGTTTTATCAATCGACAGATCATACTAGATGCGTCTGATGCCGGTCCTCACTCCAAACTTCAACTAACCATATATCCAGCCTTCTGGCGCGTCATGTTTTTCAGCAAGCTGGCGCAGGTGATGTTAAGAACGCGGCAACAATCACGGCTATAGCAAACATGTCCCAAGTCCCAACGATCAGCCCCGAATGCATCCAGTCAGGAATGGATCCAATTACTGCCCATAATTATGTTTTTTACATCCTTTTACACCTTTTATGCCCTTCTAATCACTTACGAGTATGTCATCTCAAACTAGCAAGTATCGACGCCTCCATTGCACGAGCTAAGTATGGGAAAGACTCAAGTGTAGGACCAGACAGAACCAGATCCTGATGCAAGGAGATTCCCTGAGCGACCCGCCAGCAAGGAGCATGAACCCCGAAATTAGCGACTTGCAGCGACTGGACTTAATAGCTCCGCCGCGGATGTACAAGTAAGTAACATCAGAGATGGAAATCGAGGGCCCAGGAGAACATTCGGCCTGGCCCAACGGGCTCGTTAATTGGTAAGCCATTTAAATCAACAGACAGTTTCATTCTTTAATTGACTAGTCTTATTATATAGCGCTATATGCTTAGAAACTATGGCGGATAGTGATACCGTCCGTCGGTTACCCTGTGGGCATACATTCCATTCAGGTTGCATTATTCCCTGGTACTTGGGACAACATTATACCTGTCCCTTGTGCGTATCCCACTTCATACCATCGGAGCATGCATCCATCAGAACAAACAGATGAAAAGCATACGGCGTGGTGGTTCACTAACACCGAGTAATCATGACCTTACAAACTGTCACTTGCGCTGCTAGCACAAGCTTTCGTGGCTCAACTTGAATTCAGCTAGCAGAGTTTGTATCATATGGTCGAATTCATATGGCTACAATTTTAACTTCGTGGCTAGTCATCAATCATATAATAGCTTACGTGTTCATTTAATCATGCACAGCTCTGCGGAACATATTGGTGAGTCCCGTGGTTCCTGTTATCTGTTTAAGCTAATAATAAAAGTGGCAAGTTAACTCGAATTCCTATCTCGTGTTGACTTATGGATGCTGAGCCGGCTCACCTCTGCTGATTTTTATTCCCGAATATACTACCGACCATGCCTGTTATTGCAATCCCAGAGGAACAATGGGCGCAAGTACTCGAAAAGCCCGGCGGCCGTATGTTTCTCCTTTTCTGTCTCAAACTTGGTACACTAGATATTGATATCAGTTAACAGTGGTTGTTCATAAGAAGGTTCCCGTGCATATGCAAGGCCCTGATGAGGTCTTGGTTAATGTGAAGTATTCCGGTGTCTGTCATACCGATTTACACGCTGTAATGGGCGATTGGCCTCTGAAGAGAAAGATGCCTCTAGTTGGTGGTCACGAAGGCGCTGGTGTTGTCGTCGCCAAGGGTGAGCTTGTCACGAACATAGATATTGGGGACCACGTTGGGATCAAGTGGTTAAATGGCTCTTGTTTAAATTGCACTTTTTGCTTGCAAGGCGATGAGCAGCTCTGTCCTCAGGCTCTCTCCGGCTATACCGTCGACGGCACTTTCCAGCAATATGCTGTTGCCAAGGCGGCACATATCACCCGCATTCCTAGCGAGTGTAGCTTGGAAGACGTTTGCCCCGATCCTTTGTGCTGGACTCACCGTCTACAAGGGGCTTAAAGAATCCGGTGTTCGTCCAGGGCAATACGTCGCTATAGTTGGTGCAGGTGGTGGCCTCGGATGCTTCGCTCTACAGTACGCTAAGGCCATGGGTGTCCATAGCATTGCAATCGACGCAGGGAACGATAAATCCAAGGTTTGCAAAGATCTGGGCGCCGCAGCGTTCATCGACTTCCAAGAGTCCTCAGATATTGCCGCTGATGTTAGGGCCGCAGTCCCCGACGGGTTCGGGCCCCACGCTGTTCTCGTGCTCGCAACCCACGAGGCGCCATTCCAGCAGGCATACAACTATGTTCGATCACACGGCAGTGTTATTTGTATTGGTATGCCGGGCTATGCATATCTCAAAGCACCAATCTTCGCCACTGTCGTTCGCATGGTCAACATCAAAGGCAGTTATGTGGGGAACCGTCAGGACGCAGCCGAGGCTATTGAATTCTTCCGACTTGGCCTGATTAAGGCGCCACACAAGCTTATTGGTTTAAGTCATCTACAGGATGTCTATGATATGATGCTTAAGGATGAGATTGTGGGTCGGTATGTCGTTGATACAAGCAAGTGATATCGGTTTCAAAGTTTTACCATGATAGTATAACTGGTCAAGTTGAGTGAGATGGCATTGAATCACCATGTTGGCTGGCTACATTTTTTGCTGGAAAATCATTTTACTTTATATAGTACTGGTATGAATGTTACTGATTCTCATCCCTGCTGGAACCTGGCTGCCTTTAAGCCGTGGGCTGTAGTATTTAGTAATGTTGTTGCATTCTGCGCGATTGGAGACACCTGGTCCGAATTAAATTATAAGTGGTTGGCTGAATTCATCCTTCGATTATCTTCTGGATCGGGATCTCCGCTAGCCTGAGACCTAAGCTAAGCAGCCGCCTTTTACGGTTTCTGTCTTCTTTGCTTTTCCATTTTTCTTTACTTTAAGATGCTCCGATGAGTCGTTCAGTCAGGGTGTTAGTATGGTCGTTGCGATTGTTAAGGTAGCCCTCTAAAGCTGATCTCGGCATGTTTCTCTACGCCTGCCACTCCCTAGGGCTAATCTTCCCAGCACTAGTTTCGAGTAGAGGAAGCTCGTGAGTAGCGTCGGGTAATAGGGACTCCGTAACTCGAAGGAGAAATATTGGTAGCGATTTGCACAGAGAATGGCCTCAGCAGAGAAGAAATATCACCTATTCTCTAGAGTTTTAGGCAAAGTCTAGACTCGTAGGTCAATGTGAGGACTCCGATCTTTCGACATACAGCCGAGCTAAAAGTATATAGTTTATAATGGATTTTAAGCTGAAGATTAAGCGGCCCGGCTGGTCTCGACCATCGATGTCAGATTTACAATGGGATTAGCATACTTCGTAGGTTAGTATATTAAGTTGCTGGTTCTAGTTGATATTAATGAAATAATAAAAGGCGGGCTGATTGTTATGCTACCCTACTTCGTGGTCCAGCATATTGATACTGCACTAATTTTCTCAATTGCAATTACAGCTGTTATGCTGTCTATATTCAGATATACTTAATCTGCGGTTACTCGATTCGGCTATTATTCTGCCCTCTATGGATCTTTAGAGGCTTGTTTGTTGGAGGCGTTGCCGCCTGGGTTAGTTATGGTACTGTACGAGCTGTAAATAAAGGTTTGAAAATAACGTGAATAAGGGGGACAGGCTATGAATGGGCTTGAGAATGTTATTGAGTTACGCGTTACTTTAAGGATCTGATTCAATCCCTATCGTTCACGGCTAGCACGCTACAAGTGACGTACCAGGAAGTGAAGATGGTAATTCTTCCACCTATCCCATCTATGATTGGCACCACAAAGTTCGCCGGGCCCAAACTCTCCCCTCCTCGGTCCCCTAAAGTCGATATCGACAGTTCACACTCTTCATTGCTATCCCTTCGACCGTGCGAAGGCTCCCTAATTTAACTTACTCTATTGTTAACACTATCAGAAGCTTATTCTGCAGGCTGAGATAGTGACCAGTGCAGATCCAGACTGATACAAATATAGCCTCAAGACCAGCGCTTATTGGGTTATATCTCTACGAGTGACCGCTAGGGGGTCCTAGCAAAGCGAAAAGGATGAATCACCATGTAGTATCGGCTGTCAGAATGCTTACTCCTAGTTGTTATTGCATTGACGAGATAGATGTGAATGCATCATCTGGTTATCTATCTGAGGGGCTTTCCATTCCCACTAAATCTGACGTGTGTAGTGGTGCCGATATAGAATTCCATGGCCAGCAACAGCGGCCTTGGACCATTCAAGTTCTGCGGTAGTGTTGACGTCAATCTGGTCTTCTCTATTGATTGAAATTTTAGTTGACGGTATTGGTTACCTCAGCCTTCTTCGGGTGCGAAATGCATCTGAGCCAAGAGAGGGCCTCATTGCTGACGCCGAGAACGGTGGTAACAGCAGCATTTCCGTGGGCGACAAGGCCTACTTGCTTTTTCTTCTTATACTCGGAGTCATAAACCTTAAGAACGTGGTCTCTACCCTCCAGGCCTTTGTGGTATGATAGGGAGATAAGGTCCTTAGTGTCGTTGTACAGCTCCTGGGTGGGCTTTTTAATAATGGGGAATCGCTTGTCGACGTAGTGGAGGATATTATCGCCTAAGGAATCGACCTTCTGGATATAAGGTAGAAGGTGTTGGTAGGGCTTCTGAAACCAAGTCGTGGCGGTAGCGGCGAAAGTCTGGTAAGCGGCGTCGCCGAACTGGATGGACCTCTGGCCATATTTGCCAGACTTGAAAGTATGAACGCCGTCGCTGATGACCGGGTAGCTGAGCAGATGCTATCATGAGGTTAGCATCCGAATAGGGCAATGCATAACAGTGTAAGTGTAGTAGGAGATGTATATTATACCTGGAAGAAAACCGAGTGGTGAGCAGGTCCCGCGTTATCGTTGAGCTGAGAAGACATTGTGCCGGATGGGTACCAACAAAAAATCGGTGCAAGCGAGAATGGTATATAAAGCAATAACAAGCTGGGCAAGTCGCCGTAGCTGCCGGATTAATATGATGGCAGCATGACAAGTAGAGAAGATGGCAGGTAGATACAGTGGCACTAAATAACAGGTACCATTAGATCGCGAAGGGACCCTGAAGTAGGAGAGGCAGCGCGATGGGGGGAAAGTTTGTAAATCATAGGAGGCACAAGACACGAGAGTGGGGCATGTGGGGGATGCACAAACCGTTGGTTTCTGCGGATGAATCTAGCGGGTGCTGCGAACTTGGAGCTTCTCATTGGTTCGGTAGCTTGATCGAATGAGCTTACAAAGACTGGGGTTGCATTAAGCTTCCACCAGAGAAACAGCCTTCATGCAATCTTAACTCAGAATATCATCAGTATTGAGTCAGAGTAATTGGGAAGATCTAGGTTTGTCAAAGATTAAGCCATAGGGGCGCCTACCTAGCGAACAACAAATTATGAAAGAGTAGAAGCCACTGAAAAATCAGTATTTGCGAATTTCCGGTAAGTTGCGTTGTTGTGGCTCGTGTCTTGCGGACCTGAGTCTGAATATGCCAACCTTCGACGCTACAGGAGGACCTGTCGCGTCCAGGTCCACATTAGAGTGGAGATTGGTTATCAGATTACGGGCTCATCGATTCGTGAATCCACATAATTGTGTTGATGTCTTGGAGATTTTGGTGGGCTTTGAGACATAAATGCCCCACGATGCATGCGATACATAGCCTAACCATTAGGGATCTACATGGAGGGCTTCAGCGAAGTTGTTTCCCGCTAAGCCCCGTGCGTGTCTGGATGTCTGATTATCTGAGCATGTTGACCTAAGCGGGGCTCCGGACCCCACCATCACCCTAGCTCATCATGGACCCGCTGGGCTTTATTATTCTGCCTTCTACTCATGCCTTCTCCTCTCGTTACGCGTTTTTAAAGCTCACTGGCATATGGAATTGCTACCGTTTGTCGTAGGACCCTTCGCTTCACTCACAACCCTCTCAGATTGCTACATGATCGTCCCAACGACGTGGCCAAACTTGAACTACCCAGGTCGACCAGCTCGATGCGGAGCGCTCATAGGGATCTATACAGTCTGAGTTTTCGATCGAAGCACTGGAGCGGACGTTTCCGGTATGGTACGAGCGAAAGCAATGGACCACGGCGCAATGGAAAGCCAAAGAGTTCACCAACTCGAGGTTTCTCATGTATCAGATACGACTCGGTTGCTAAGCACCAATGCACTTGATACACATGACAAGTATAGCGAAGCCATGAATGACGGCCGCTGGGGGAGATATGAACATTCGAAAGTGTTGTCGTGGTGGCAGAGGCCCTCAGTATGCTCCAACTTATCGGACGTCCATTGCAACCAAGAGCTGACAGCATATCTAGCTCTACTGGCTGCTCTTCCCTTTCACTGTTTTCACCCTGGCTTTCGGAGGTGTCATTTTGTCTAAATTAAATCTGTAAGCGCTTTCATTGTATATTAAACTCGGACCATTGACTTTGATGCGCAAAATACCCTCGACCTCGTTTGCAAGCAACACTTGGCGGATCAGAAGCTCCTTAACCTGGAGATCACCTTCAATGCTATCCTTCTCGGCAGCGACAACCCACAATGCAAGATACCCGAGGTCCGGAAGAATGCTACAACTTTCATGCTGGTCATGAGTCTCATCACGGGCTTACTGAGTGCCAATGTGACTCCAAAGTTGGGGCATCTATCAGACCGATATGGTAGGACGCGATTGATGGCCCTGGCTTCCTGTGGTGGTTTAGTTGCCGAATTCATAACCATCTTGGTGGCCAGATTTCACCAAGTGATTGACTACCGGTGGTTATTACTAGGAAGCGTGTTTGATCGATTGACCCGGCTCTTTCACAGCTGAAAGCACCCTCCACCAGTCATATATTAGCGATTGCACGCCGCCCTCAAAACGTGCAGCGTCCATAGGCTACGTGTATGCATGTCTGTTCACTGGCCTGGCATTCGGCCCTCTTTTGGCCGGATACTTTGTCAAGTAGACTGGCAGCCTATTGTCCATCTTCTATGTGGTTTTGGGCTGCCACAATATGTTTGCGATCGTAATTGGGTTCATCGTTCCGGAATCTCTATCCAAGAAAAAGCGGCTGCTTACTCGGGAGAAGTGGGAAAAGGAGCAAAGGTTGAGGGCCCAGACCAGGAGGTCTCTGTTATCCACTATCTAGACGGCTAACCCATTCGAGCCTCTCAAGATCCTCAGCCCCATAGGCCCTGGAACTTCGCAGGCCCTCCGCCGGAACCTGGCTGCTCTGGCTCTTGATGATTTCATCATTTTTGGAATCTCTCAAGCTGCTGGTGCGGTTATTATTTTGTACAGCGAGTACATGTATGGCCGGGGCACCTTTAAGCGCTTTCGATTCGTGTCCATTTTGTCGCTAGTTTGGGTAATGGCTCTGATGGGCGTCTTCCCAATCATCAACTATTTTGGACGTGTTCGTCCAGTTGCTCGGAGACGACGAGACTGTCTCATCGTGCCAGCAGGGAAGCATTATAGAGCAGACAACCTCGACATATGGGTCCTTAGGGCTGCCCGGACGTCAGATATCCTAGGTAGCTTTTCGTACAGTCCGGCACACTCTGAAGAGGTTTTTTCCCTTAGCGGCATGGTCACAGCAATGGGAGGACTTGGAAGTGCCACTATCCAAGCTATTGTAATTCAGCACGTTCCCTCGAATCGTGGAGGGCGGCTCTTGGGTGCAGTTGGCATGCAGCTTGCCCTTTCCAGGATTCTTGGCCCGCTCTTGTTCAACGGCATCTACGCCGCTAGTGTGAGAACGTTTCCACAGGCCATCTTTGTCCTACTGGCAAGCTTGTATGGCATCAGCTTCCTGGCGAGTTTCGCAATCCGGCCACACGGTGAGTTGCTCATGTTGTCCCGAGGCTTCGTATATGCTAACGAGATGTGTAAGTTCATTGGGAGGATGAACAAGAGGAGACAAGGCCACTTAACCCTGGACAACAGGCATACAACACCAGCACGAACACGATGCCTATAGCTGAGGACAGAGTCCGTGTCCAATAGGCCTATGATAGGACTTTCGGTCCATAATCAAAACCAACAATTCAGGAAACGCTCATGTGCAATGGGCGTGATTGCGTACCCAGCTCAATAACTGCGCCACGATTGACCATGTCGATGAGGCTTTTAAATGCTTGTTATGAAGCCGTCAGCGATACTTCTTTTGGTTCTTATTGTCAGACACTACGTGTATTCGGTCCATTGATCCAGATTGGCATATTCATCTTTTTTTGTCGAATTCAGGTATCCCTGCTTGCACGTGACAGCCAGTGCCTGCTCAACAGCAACGCTGAATTCGTAAAGACCGTAATGATTAAGAAAGCTCGTGAGGCGATGTAGAGAGTATTATAACCTCCCAAGTCTTCTGAAAAGGTCCGGAGATCAACAAAACTTGAGGATTTGCGTAATGAATTCCATCTGAATATTTATTTAGACGAGTTCCTTAATAAACTACTTATAGGTTAGGGATAGGCACTTTAACCTATTAAGTAACTCTTTCACTTAATAGGGCACAATAATGCCGGACAGCCACAAAAAGCCGGGATAGATATTTCCTACTAACTTTACTAGAATTTACTAAATAACTTCAGAACTAAAAGAGCTATTTTAAAAAAGAAAATAGGTTTGAAGTATTTGTATTTTTCTCCATTTAATAACTTTTAATAAAATAGCATTTTTTTCTTAATAGTATCTTTAATTCCCCTTAGTAATTGCAGCTGTACGGCATTATTGTGCCCTATTAAGTGAAAGAGTCACTTAGGAGGTCAAAGTGTTTACCCCTGACTTACGAGTACCCATAGTAGTGTCCAGCGTCCGATATCAAGATTATTGGGGGGGCAACCAGCCACAACCTCTTGTTTACGCCATCGAGGAAAGGGTGTCCGGGGCAATTGGGACTCACCATTTTGGGTTTGGGTTTGGGTTTGTGCGGCTGATGGGCTGGTGACACAGAGCAGTGGCGAACGGGTAGATTGCACGAGAAAGATGCTTGGTGATGTTTTTTTTTTTTTTTTTTGAGAGGTAGAGTGGTGTTGAAAAGATTAAGAAGGAAGAAAAGAGTACCAGGCTTGCATTCGCTGTGCATTTTAATCTAGGACTTGGCCTCCCTCCTGTCCTTTTGTCTGAGACCAACAGGGCAACCGTGGCAGCCACAAGGCCTAGGCTGGTCGCCCAACCGAAGCCAGCCTGGGTGACAAAATGAATGAAGACGTTGATCGCCCTTTTAGGCCCAGTCATCATGCATGATGTCAGTATTATATTGTCAACCATCTGCTAGCCGATCGAGAAGGTAAAACTATTGTAACTTGGGCAAATATGCAACGCTATCATCAAAAGAATTGATCTCTATGTGTCAAAAAAAAAAAAAAAAAAAAAAAAAAAAAAAAAAAAAAAGGAAAGGGAAAAAAAAAGGGCTCAGAGGCCATTCATTGCATTTGCATAAATATCTGTTGCGTGGCTGTCGATCACTTCCATCAAGTCTTGGCGGAATATCCGCCCTGATCAACACCTCACGGTTCTCGTCCTCACTTCCTCTTCGCCAGCAAAATGTACGTGCCCCAGACTGATTCAACCTGGATATCTCTCCAGTGGTCACCCTGTGCCTTCCACTCGGGTTCTGCCTCCAGGATCTGGTCAAACAAGATGTCCACAATGTCTCCCTCACCACCTTCGGCACGGCTCTTCTTGTCCGGGTGCGCATCCATCCAGCCCCGGTACGCAGTGAAGGCCCGCACATAAGCCTCAAACTGTCCAAGATTGATCTTGCTCCTCATCCAGGCCGTCTCTGGGTCTGCAACCTCAGTCGTGTCTTTGTCAACGTTGTAGGTGATTCGCTTGATCTTGTCCCACTCCGACTCAGGGGGCTTGACGTCCGCCAACAGGCCCCGGAGGATGTCTCGCGCGGGACGCTCCCAATACTGGTTCAACCCTTCCAGCCCGGGCGACACATCTCCTTCGTCGTAGCAGAACCTCTCAAATATCTTGTTGGCTTGCGGGTGTCCAATGATGATGTTGTCCTTGTACCCCCAAAAGGCCAGTGAGCCGCCTGACTTAACTACCCTGGATAACTCTGGCCAGACTCGGGAGTAGTCGAACCAATGCGCTGACTCGCCGGCTACAGCCATGTCTACCGAGTGCGCGGGTAGAAAAGACAAGTCCTCGGCGCTGGCCTGGCGGAACGAGATCTTGGAGAATTGGGCAGTGGCTTGCATTCCCTGCAGCATCATACCAGCACTAGGGTCAATGGCGATGGCCCTGGCAAAGCGGGGGCTCAGCTCCCTAGCAACAATTCCATGGCCAGAACCCAAGTCCAGCAGCGTACCATGAGGATCATCATGATGATAATACCCCAGAATTGTCTTGAACAGACTTGCAGGATACGTAGGCCTGGCTGCGGCGTACCCTGCAGCAGAGAAAGTTGCCCTCCTGCCGTGGCGTTAGTTCAGTTGCGGAGTCTCCTAGGAGAAGATGCATCGATCTGATCATCATGACTCACCCATAAATGGACATTGTCACGGTCACGATGGCTGATTGATCAAAGGTCACTGTACTCGGGAGAGTCGCTCAATAAAGAAAATATGCACCCGCAGGATCGACTGATTTATACTTCGCAGCCGCGGCTTCGGCCTTACACATGACACAAGCACTCAAGATTGATGGAGTGATCGACCGGTATATGCCGCTGCTCCGCAGCGCGGCGTGGGTGATAACGGAACGGAACCTACAACATCCCTTGAATGCCTGCACCCTTGATTGACAATCCTGAACGGCCGAAGACACAACCTATCCTGCTAGCCAAGTGTTTAGCTGACTTTTTGATATAATGACCACCGAAGCCACTGTTCGCAATTTCTTTGCGCTCTCAAGGTTGCCAATGAGCGAGGCGGATTCGATGCAGTCGTGGCTGGCGATGGCGGCCGGGTCACGAAGGGGGGTGCATTTTATTGAATGGTGAGCGAGGACTGAAGTTGGGAAGCTGTAAGAGCTCGATTGGAGGGCAGAGAATCATGACCAAAGAACACGTAGTTTGATGGTCATATCATATTTTACGAGCAGCCTAAGTTTTGGGCACGCTCCCGCCCTCTCAGCTTGTGAGTAACCCGGTGGCCCGAGCATACAAAGCCAATCAAAACCTTCCTTTGTCATCTTACTTTCTTGGCATGCAGATGTTAAGAAAGTAGCTCCAATTACACCAATCTTCTTAACAAGACCTTTTTAACCTGGGAATCCATTCTCCTGCCAATCTCAATCGAGGAGCTCGCACTGCCCTCTTGCAAAACAGCCCTGCTGTCGTAAATGGACCTATTAGGGTCCCGCCCTCCCACAGGAGGATGGCATTTATGCCGTTCTCGCCTCTCTATGCATTCTCTACTGCTGCAGCTACAGAAGGAGCCCAGATCGCCTATCCTGACCCCTCCCCGGACCCTACCTCAACTACTGTATAGTAACCAGTCTCTATTTTTAAAGCGGCCATAAGCTCACACGGGACCGTATAGAGGAGTACAATACCAAGTTAAAGGTATCTTAGGCCTTCCACGCTAAATTGAAAGAAGCAGCAAAATAATTCACCACGGGGCCCAAACGGGAATTCGCCCAAAGTTTGCCGATAGCTTCCTGGTCTCCTGAAATCAGGCGCTTACTGACGCGGCCTCGCCTCGGCTGCAAACAACGCCCTTGCCCAACAATCCCAACATCAACAACAACAGCCCCCTCATCACCAGGGACAACCGATTGCAGGTGCCCTACTCCAAGAGGAACTCTGTCTCTTCATCCGGCTGGACGCCGAATCTCCGCCCAGGGACCATAAGGACTATGTAATCCTGACCAATATATCTCGGAAACTTGGGGTGGATCCACGCAAGATCCCGCGAGTTCTCCAAGTCAAGTCCGGATGGGGCCGTCCTTACCGCCAACATAACCACCCGCGACCTCATGGAGAAACAGACTGAATGGGCAGCTGACTTAGGGGCCGCCGCCATAGAGAATAGGCAAGAGTGGTTTACCTACCTAGCCTCAGAATACCCCTGCAAGCTGACCGACCTCTATGGCAATGAAGCGAATAGCGATGCAGCCGCAGACGAAGAAATAGAACTCCAGACAGGGCAAAAAACCGTCAACATACGGCCCACGCGGCACTAACCTGACAACCCCTTAATGAAGACCTTAGTTATATCCTTCTTGGAGCCAGTCAAGAAATACTGGCATCTCTTTAGCAGCCGACTAGCGAGGCTCATTAAGAAAACCAACTATCCAAGACAGTGGAATGTATGCTGAAATGTATGCTTAGACTACCACCCGTCACTTACCTGCCATCGACTCCTCCTATGCAAACACTGCAGTGAAACCGCCAGACATGAGTCCGGGGACTGTGCTGCACCCCGAGCAATAAGCCAACTACCTTGTCCCCCACAAAGCTAACTTCGCCGAACGCCCAGCACGCCTGAAGAAGGTGCATGGCATTTTCCGCTGGCTGACCAAACATCAAAGGGACCATATTTGAGTTATAGTTGCTGAAATATATCGCCAGCGTAACATAGTAGCGCAACGGCTCGCACCTGACCTACAGCAAAACGGCCCACAGCAGGATAGCACCCCATTGCCAAGCTACCCTTTGTCGCCGGCAACACTTGTCTACTCATTTCAGAGCGTCTGAAGGCTCTCAAGGCGGCTTTCCTTACGCAAAATCACGACGCGCACAACTGGCTTGGCGGCCTGTATCTTGAAGTCCTTGCCATGGAGCGCGGAGTTGTCGAGGCGTACGGGAGCCAATGGGCTGGTGCCGACACAGGACAGCTTCTCGAGTTGATCCACGTCAACTACCCGTTCCAGCTAAAATCTAAATCGAACGCAACCATGGATCTTTACCTAGAACGAGCTACTTCCAAGGGCATCGCCGACGCAGCCCATGGCTTGTTCCTAGAGCAAGGGAAAGCTGTTGTGGATGCCACCTTGCCTTAGCTGCGGCAGTAGAGCTCTAGGCGTTAAAGAACGTAAGGTTTAAGGAAGGTGGAAGTTGGTGTAAATGACTAGATAGAGCGAACAGTAGAAAGATGCACCGTCTTTACATCGGAGAGATAGAAAGGAAGAGCTCTAAATTTGAAAGGGAGAAGGGTCTAAATATAATTGCTTGTAGTTTAAAGGATTGGAAGAATAAATAATAGAGAGATACAGTATTATCGGAGTGGAGTAGTAGGCAGGTAGAGCTCTATTAGATAGTGGTGCAACTCTTGAATAGGTTAATCTAAACTAGATATTCCTTTCTTATTATTCTCTTATAGCCTCTATTTATAGTTACTAGTTGTTAAAACAGCCGTATGCATATAATTACCAAGCTGAGCAATGTGACTGATGGGAACATAAATGGGGATTCTCAGAGGCATCGCTAACTAGTATGCACTGAGCTTTTAAGTACATAAGACATGGCCAATGTTGCATTTTCCAACTTGCATAGCATTCCCTCGATGCATCGAATTATCTCGTCTTGATTCACCACTTCTCCAATAATAAGAGGATTCCGACAGTCGGCAGACTTGTCAAGATAAGCCCCGTCGTCAAGCAACGCGCGTCTGTTGATCAAAAATTGCACTGCTAGATAATATAGGGACAAACTATTTGGGATGAGGATGTAGCCTACTGTCTTGGTCGAGCGAGTGTGAAGCTGTCCTCAGAACTGTTCCCAATATGCATACCGTGTCTATAGGGCATATTCTAGAGAAGAGACATCGCCATTTCGCCACTGACATCCACGATGGGCCCCGACTCAACCACTCAAGACCAGGCATCCCCTGCTCAGAAGACATCGGTCCCTACCACTCTCATATTCGATGGGCAGCAAATAACCTTGACGGAGGACAGGAAGCTTGACAGATCTTGCGCAGGGAGTTCGGCCTGTAAAGAGGCGGAGCAGGCGGTCCAGCTCGCGTCGTCGCACGGGAAAGGCGCCCTCCTGTCTGTTGGAAAGAGAAGGGGTTTGCTACCGCAGGGTATCGACTGGTAGTAGCCTACCGCATGAACGCCCCCATTGATCGACTCCTTTTGTATTCATGCCTTCTACCACTGCGCGTTCCACGTCACCAATGTGGACTCGCCGCGGACCTTCAGGAGGCCCTACTGTACCAATTACCACTGGTAATGGCATCCAAAACCATTTTTTGGGCGTTCAATATGCGGACGGGTACCTGTCCTTCTGAATTTGGACGGGTTTGTCCCAGATTCCATATTTGGTATAATTCTCTCCGCTACCGGACTACCTCTCGCTGTTTATTCCACTAGCCCAAGTGGGTTTACTAGAGGTTCATTCACCTGCTACTTTGAAGTGAATCACTGGCTAGAAATTGAATAGCCTTGACCCATCTAAGTTACAGATACACTCGAAATTCTACTCTACTAGAGCTAGAGCTGCACTATAATACAACTTTCTCCCTGATCGACAGCCGAATATAAGGCTTTTTGTTCATCGATATCCCACTGAACTATTTCCCAGAACTCATCCATGTCTCTTCTGCTTGCAAACAATTGCTCCTTCTCGGTCTCTTGAGCTACTTGTGCTTCGATACGATTAGCCTCTGCTTTGTCCCAGTCTAAATTAGCCGTTACCTCTTCTTTGGCAGCACCTCCCCATCTGCTTATAATCAAAACACCAGCTATGGCTTGCTTTTAGGTAGCCTGGAGGTATGCCCATTGCTTTTCGATACGGGGGTTACCAAGTACGGTTCCTGGGGGTTAGGCCTTATACCAATCATCTCTTGACCTGACGTATCTTTGGTGGATGACTCGTGGATCGTCATACCTCAAATGCTTAGTTGCACCCTGGAGCTGTATCTTTCGAAGGTAATGGTGATGACACTGGCGGTCTACAGATAAATGGTGTAGGTTATGGATATCAAGGTTCTGCAGTCGCGATGTCTCAGTCTACCTGCCCTGCTTCGATGGTAAACTAGAACAGCAGTTCTTGAGAATTCAATTCAGGCTTAAACTCGAAGGTTTCCAAAGTCGTGATTGGCTGCCACTGCAGTTTATTGATCGCTGTTGTTGATGGTTTTGGTTGCTTAGCGGCTGCGAGGGATATCTATTGATGGTCTTCCAAACACACCTGCGGCTGGTCTGAAGATACAACTGGCAATGCTCGTAATTCCGTGTACTGTAGTAGATACTCATTTGAGTTCCTTGCGTAACTGAGTATATAACATTTAATACATAAAGCAGGGTTATGCATCAGCCTTACGTTCTCAATGGCTTTACAGCCACCAAGTCCTTTTCTTACACTAAATAAGAATAGAGATAAGCTCACATCTACAGGATTAATTGTTTTATAGGGCTCTAAATGGGGTAATTAATTACCTTTCCCAGTCAAATGCCAGTGCGAGTAGAAATCTTCAAGTTATAGTACTTAATCTATTGGTTTTATAGGTACAAGCTAAGATTAAGACATCCAGATAGGCTTGTAAGTATGCCACAGAATCCGGGTGCGCAAAGAGAACAACTTTAACTCATCCTTCAGGCCCAGTTTGAAATTGACTCCAGAATCCTTTTTAAAACAGCAAATTAGCAAGTGTGTTATTGCTGCTTTATCCTTAGTAGATTTCTTGCCTAGTATCTGCAATGCGATTAAAGATATCCCGCTGTGTTGCTACTGTGTCGGTATTCTGCCGCATGTACGTTCTAATTTCTTTAGGGGCGATCCCAGCGTTAGCAAGGCCGGTCAGTTGAGACAGGTGTTCCTGAAATATTGTCCGAAGTACTGGGTGGGCGGTGGCGCCTTGGCTCGGTTCATGATTAGCCGGCTGTCAGAACAATGCGTAGAGTCCAGGTACTCTTATCTCTAGACTCCTGATCGCCAACACCGAGAACTCGCAGTCTGTTGTTCCAGTTGTCGTCTTGCATTGCCGTTCTCTCGAAACAGTTGGATGGTTACGACCACGATCACATTTACATGATTATCCTACTGCCGGTTTTCTCCTTGGTCGACCTTCCAGTTATGAACGCGTAGCCCCTGGTAGTTGCCCAGGCGTTGATCGCTTCAAAAAGTGCCTCCCGTGACTCGCCCTCGGGAGGCAGTCCGATAGCGGAGAGAGCTATACTAAATACGGAATCCGGGACGAGACCTGTCCGCTTATTGACCGTCCAAAGAATGTTATTGGGGCCATTACCAATGACAATTGATACAGTGGGCTACAGGACGCAAATCACAGTACTATTCATCACGAATCGTACCATCGTGCGTCAACTGTGACGAAAACCAAATAAATTAAGCCTAGCATACCCCCCAAAGGTACAGCATGTGATAAATAGCCTCCGGACTGGGTGGTCATTAATCAGATCATCTTAGCCACGATAAAACCACCTGATCATGTGCCACACACATGTTGTCGTCAGCCATCAGCGCAAGAAGATGAATAACTGTATATGGTGACAAGAGAGGGCATATGAGGAGCAAAAGTCTTCCTCTCAATTAACTGAACCATTAACAGATCACTTGCTGAATTATTACGGAAATGGCGTCAAATAGCACGCTTCACTTACTATGCGCGCCGTACAATGGTGCTCAATCAAAGGCGGCATCGAGAAAAACCTTAAGCCAGTCATGGATGCAAAACTTCCCAAACACGCTCAGTCACTCCCAAAAGGCCACACGCTCGTGAAAGTCGCATACGCATCGCTTAATCATCTCGACTACAAAGTGGCCGAAATGCCTCTGTGCAACATAATGTTCCCCAAGCCTGCCACGCCGGGGCTTGACTTTTCCGGCACAATTGTTTCCACGACGTTGGATGATTTCGAAGAAGGCCAGCGTGTCTTTGGCAGAGCCGAGTTACCCAGTGGTGGAACCATGGCAGAGTATGCTGTTGTCGGAGGCGCAGGAATAGCTGCTTTGCCTGATGGTGTGTTCCTCAAAGAAGCAGCTTGTATTGGTATCTGCGGTACCACTGCTTTGCAATGTCTTCGACCGTTCGTGCAGCCGGGAGACAGAGTTTTTATCAACGGCGGTAGTGGAGGCGTTGGTATTTTCGCTATTCAGATTGCCAAAGCCCTGGGCTGTTCTCATGTCACAACCACTTGCTCAGCGGCCAACGCCGAGTTTTGCCGAAATCTTGGTGCCGACGAGATTATCGATTACAACTCTGAGAATCCACTTGAGGTGCTCAAGAAGAGTGAAGAGCAATTTGACTGCATCCTTGACACGGTCTTTATCAATCCGTACATGTACTGGCAGTGCCACCAATACCTCAAGCCCCACGGAACATATGTCTGCGTTGGCCTACCACCAAGATTCCAGACCTTTAAGTCTCTCCTTACCATCAAACTGTTACCGAGATGGCTCGGGGGCGGAAAGCGAAAGTTCAAGTATCATTCGGTGATTGCGAACCAGAGGGATTTCACTCAAGTTGCCCGCTGGATCAGAGATGGGAAGATTAACACTTTTATTGAGCAGGAGTTTGCATTGGATGATGCAGGAAGGGCTTATGCGAGACTGAAAGCGGGAAGGACGAGGGGAAAGTTGGTCGTTCGTGTTGGAGGAGAGCCTGGCAGCGATCAGTATGACCTTGATCTTTGAGGCTGGGGTAACGAGATGGAAACAGTTAATGGGATATGGTCGGGCTACATGTTTTCGAGTATGGAAATCCGATGGGCACTAAGGAAGTGCGATTAATGATGAGGGAAGTATCCATCCGTACCTGGACGTTTGAGTTACCGGTAACTCATGAATTTCGACCCTTCTAACTCACTCATGAGTTTAACTCAGACTCATGAGTCAACTCACGTATAATGATCATGTGATAATGCCAGCTTCCCAAATAGGAAGTTGGTGATAAGAATCTATGGTATTAAAGTGCAGAGAATCACCACGCTATTCAATATCACTAATTTCTATATCGAGATCATCATTACCAATGTCCGGATCGCATACTAGGCCCAGTCCACCGAGCCGAGTCCCGACAATATGCCCATTCCGTATCCAGTTGCCAAGACACTCAACTTCCTGCAGCCGCTCGCACGTCATCGAGAGCCGGTCCCATGATGCGGTCCTACGAGCGCCTGAGAATGTCCTTTCTAGCTCTGCCGACTGAGGGCTTATCGACAGTATATCGTTGGCCATATGGCTAAGGCGTGGAAACTGCCGTCGTCGTTCAATGCGACACCACCACTCCACAGGTTTGCAATCGACCTTGATAGTCGGAGAATTAATAAATGCGTCTAAGTTATAGCCATCGGTTGAAAGAGCCGTCTCGACCTCCATCTCCAGTAGCAATAGCTGTAGCTGCGAAGGCGAGTTCCCCAGCGCAGCTGGGATATCCTCCGGAATAGTTTCTATGTCTCCGTCGATATTGATATCGTATTTCTCCTCCCATATTTGCCGAGCTCCCACAATCGCTGGGTTAATCCATGCACTCTTCCAGTTCTTATCCAAGTATGCTTTTCGACAGCGTGGATCGAGAAGAAGAGCGGCGACGTAAACGGGAGTCTCATCAGACATAATGTAGTATTTATCGAGTACAAACAATCCCATCTCGATAGAATGGAGCATACGGCTAACATGGAACTCCGGGGTCGAGTAGTGTATTTAACAAATTAATTAAAGGCTGTCCGTTTAACGGAGATAGACCTTATCTTCGCTTTCTCAAAGTGGCTGAGAAGACCATCCATCAGCCGCAGCGTACTGCAGAGGCTCGATTTATCGCCTTCTGTTATCAAAGTTGCCTCGGTAAAGGGCTGGAGGAAAAAGTATGCGTTTTCGACAGTATATCCCAGTCGGCGCCTGATAGATGAGCAGAGCCGATGTCCTTGTCATGGTCTACCATAAACTGGACGATCTGTGCCTTCTTATCGAGGGCGACACTGATAACTTTATACCATGAGGACCACCGTGTTGCGTTCTCGATCTCGAGACTGCGACCCACAGCTTCGCGCCAGTTATCACTATAGATTGGAGAGCTTCCAATCCAAACTGCGAAATGGTGGAGCTTCTGGAGAGCATTAATGCCTTCCCATCCGCTAAATTCTAATAGCTGAGTAGTCCTCTCTCTCGTCGGATGTCCCTGCTGTCTCCCCTGCTTCTCCTCTGATGTGTGATCCACCGTGGTATCGGGCCCTGAAGCGTATTCTGATTTAGAGCAGTAGAGAAGGTTTCGATAGACTGTGCACCAGCGTCGTTGCCAGCGTTATTAAGGGCAGCGCGTGTGAGAAGGCTGATAAGAGCTTTGATGTAAGCCTGTCGATTGAAGGCATTCCGTGATGCCGCTTCCGATGGCGTAGTCGATAATGTGATACATACGTCGAGCGATTACTGAGATTGATTCTGCCGGCTAGAGAGCCCGATTAGATATGGGTGATCATTCCTCAGGTGGCGCCGCGCATTGCTCTTATAGCCATCCTTCCATGGCTTCACCGTATAGTATAAGCAGACATATAAAGTGCGAGGCTTCGCCTTCTCTCTGGTGAAAAATCTCTCATTATCGATGAAATCGGGGGCGGAAGATGGTATCCTTGGTACGGACGAAGTTTCCGATGCCATGGCGATGGCTTGATGGTATAGATAGTGGATCGAGGCGATGAAGAGTCTGCCGATAAGCCGTCCTAGAAACAGCCGTAGCTACTTGGAAGACTTTTTTTTTTACCTTAAGATTCTTGTCAATTTCTGATGGATCTCGATCATAGGGATAGAAGCCCTTGATTTCTCTATTTAATGAGTGGAAACAGGTCGGTTTATTATACATAAGATGAATTGGTCCTCCGGGGCCGTTCTGTTGAAGAACTTGCTTTTTGGGAGACATAGGTGATACCGGACTTCCGGGCTGCCGGTCTGAACAGCCTGCCTGCACTGCTGAAAGACCTTGCTTCCGGTTTGATCAAATGTATGACCCTCTGGTCTATTGGATGTGACAATTCTGAATATAGAGGGGTTTCGATAGATTAGATTAGATTAGATTATAGGGCGGGCCAATCAGACGCCGGGAACACCGTTATGAGTTTATGAGTTAACTCATGAGTTAGCACCAATAACTCAGACTTAACTCATATGAGTTTTATGAGTTAACTAAAATGCCCAGGTATGATTCTTACGGGCCGTAAGAATGTAATCGAAGAATAAGAAGGTATTATTAAATCGGGAATCCCGCGAGAAGGAAATGTCGAAATCTTCGCGCGGTCCGGGTATGCGTATAGAATAATTGTTGGCTTATTGAGGCAGCATGTTCTTGGACTCTTCGTCGGTAAGGAAGATCTCATCGACGGGGTCTCGGCGGTTCTCGAGGGGAACGTAGTCACAATCGATGCAGGAGGGAAGGAAGATCTCCGTAAGTGACGTTTGTTAACTGATGTTTCGGTGGGTCACATTAATGACTTCATCACAACATACCCGGATTCCAGTCAAAACCCTGGCTGGAGGAGACGTAGCAGATCTATGGCAGAAAATGTCAGTATTGATTTGCTGGAATATGGTATGTCGTCTTGCACCTCCGGAGGCCCGAGGAGAACGGGGCTGAAGTCACTTACCAGCCAAGGAGGGCTGTTCGGTTCACCGATATTAATGACGGTGCATTCTTGCCTGGAGAGAAAGGAGCCTGGGACGAAGTCAGCAATGCCGGCACAAACGATCTGTGGGTGCAATCACGTCGGGCTGGGGGAGGATCCGGCTTCAACCAACCTAGGAAGCTTAGTCGGCGGGCGTGCAGCGCTTTGTCCCTGCCAGCCGAAGGCGGGGAGCATGAAGGCGAGGTCGAGTAAGGACTATTGGCAGAAGAGCCAGTGCCCTTGTGACAAGAGGGCGTAGCCGAGGGGCCAGCGGGAAGAGCGATGGAGGACGACATGCTGTGAGATGGTGAGAGGAAGCGAGACACCGAAACGAGGGTTACTGTGTGACGGGCATCGGCCGAGTCGTGAGCAAGGAGGGAGAGGAAGTGAGCTTCCTGAGAATGCAATGACTCAAGAAGCAAGCCGTCTGTATAAGATGAGGGACGAAGAGACTCAAGAAAGGCTCGGAGGGAAGAAAGAAGAAGACGAAGAGAAAAGAAGATGGAGGTCGAAAGGTGGCGAGGTTCGCAAAGGACGGCAGAAGGTGGTTTCGAAATGCACGGCAACTCCCGACCGCCGACAACCAGTGAATCGCTGCCGCATCATCCCGTGACGGGCGAGTGACCCGACACTGATAAGCCACAGCCAGGTCGTTGCAGACGCCACGAGAGGACGGGAAAAAGAGCCAATGAAACCAGGACAAACGAAACAGGGTCAACAAAACGTACATAAATCCTGTGAAAAATTAGCGACTCTTGATAGTTGGTCATTCTTGCGTCATGATGTCCTTTGTTCTCTTATTTAACTGTGACCCAGTTGTTGGCTTTCTGGAGGATCTAGGATATACAAAGAATAACGTTGTATTAAGCGAGCGGCGGATTATAGGCCAATAGCGGACTTTGGTATTTTTTTTGGCGGGACCTGCATATAAAAGGTACATCAAAATTGTTAAGAAGGCTTAACAATTTTTGAGGACTTCTCCCAGCCATTCCCGGCAAATTGAATGTTGGCGTAACTTACCGGCCTGCTACCGGGTCACTGGAGACCTCTCTCATTGACTGGTCTTGATCTCTCGGTGCTTCTACCCGGATCATCACATTTGCTTCTCGTAAATTATCTGCATCATTATTGGCGAATCGATTTACCAGCCAACATTATACCCCGTATATTAAACCGGTAAATAGTCCTATCGTCGCCCACTGGATTAGCATTGCATGATAACGAGCAACATCCGTGACGTGGCCTCCGATCACAGATCCTTTTTTGCCAGCCTTTGAAGTGGACCAAGGTTGATCAAATCTCCGAGAGCAGGATATCAAATATCGTTGCCATGCTTCCACCATCGCTGCAGGCAAGCATGAGTCAGATTCGATACTTTTACCGCATCATCAGCCTTGACACCTTACGACCGGGTGTCCTGGCCTCAGAGGGGCCCCAAAAAGCTCAGCTACCCTCACAGGCACATGTGCCGACTCTGACCCAGGATCCGGCCGTCACTGAGATGCTCCAGTGGAACGATGCTCATCAGGATGCGGATTCGAAGGCCGTGTGCCCGCGACCGATGAGCCGGGTTCTTTACTCGGAGTCGGTGGATGATGGTAAGGCTATCAGGGGGTCATCTGGTATTAATTGGAAGTTTGCGCGGCAAGGTGAGGCGGATTCTGGCAGGGGCCAAAAGTCATATCCATCATGTTGATCATAAGTTCACTCTAGGCACAAGCCTCGTAAACATCTCCGTCGATGGAGGTAGGCCCGCAGTCGCAGAGGAGGATGTTACTTTCGAGCGGAAGGCCTTCATTGATGGGGTGACGTATCTCCTCAAGGCACTTCCCCCGGACCTCGATGTCTGCGAACTGAGGCGGATCCAATCCGCTCTGCCGGAGGATGTTGCCCATCTGGACCAGGTGGCGGTTCAGAAAGGAGACGGCTTGACCCAATCCGCTTCTGGTCGCCCACGATCCATTCTGCACCGCAGTGTCCAGATGACCGTGGCCAACTTGATCTTCGTCCTCAGCTTTATGCTGCCGTATCTGATGTATCTCATCCGCCACATAGCACGAATGGAGCGGAAATACAAGGTTTTTGAGACCGTGGTCGGCCATGGGCTCAGCTTTGTCAACTCGATCGGGAAACAGAGCTTGTCCCTTACCGAAACGATGTGCCAGATGAACGACGGAAAAGTTGGACAGGCTCTTCTGGAAGCATTCTTATGGACGGTGGATGGGGTCGCACGGGGGATATCGGAGGGGCTTGGCGAGGGTCTACAGCTCTATTGCTCCTCCCACTTTCACTGAAAGTGGACGTTTCGCCTTGTCATTGGCCAATCATCCCTGTATCTACCCCGAATTCCCCCGCATTCCATGCTCACAATAGAACCTCCAAGCAAATTTTAAGTCAGAGCGGTGATCTAGCCCTTTGATTGGTTGACTTCTTTACCTTCTTTTCTTCCTGAGTTTCGAGTTCAACCTTATTTGAGGGATCTGAACGCGTTGACGCGCGCATGACGTGTATCCTGGTCATCTATCTAACTTTCAGGGAAATTTGTGCTTTGTAGAGTTGAAAGAATTCATCATTAGCACCTTATCCCTTCGAGTGCTAACAGACGCCAGGTACGTGGAGATGTAAGGTTGCAGCCAATCAGCGCGCTGCTGAGAACGTTTTGACCCAATCAGAAATCGCACCCTATCGGTACTTCTGTTTACTAGATAATTTGCGTGTGAAAGTAGTACCAGCAATTGTCCGAATTGCATAATGAGACATTGCACTCATAGCAACCTGATCTCGAGTATCTCCTTTTGCCTCTATTTCCGGGCACCTATCCTAATGCTTCTCTCAACCGCGGAAGGCTGCTACAAGCTACGCAAGGGGAGTTAGAACCGCGCTGACTTCGACTATGCTCTTGCCCATGGAATCCTATCATTCCTTTTATCTGAGACTCTTCGTGGCCGGGCATGTCGCCGTGCTTGTACTGACGACCCGAAACGCTGAATTAATTGGGCAGATAGGTGTCTCCGCCATTGGTATTGGCTCTCGAAGGCCTTCCACTCTGGCTCACCCCAGATTTGAAGTAGAAAACTATTGACGAGTATTACTTCGAGGAGGAAGTTCCAGGCTATTGACTGCCATCCTCCTCTCCTGATGGGCCGTGAGTATTGGTTATAAGACCTCAGCTGGTCTCCAGTGTCAACGCCATTCGTATGGTGGCTATATTCGTCGATCCCCAACGGCACACGGAGATCCTTTCCCAACTCGGACCCAAATACCTCCCGCGCAGCTCGGTTGGCGGCAGAGGAGCCGGCAGGCCATCGGCGACCCCCTATGACTTGGTTTCCTTCACGAAAGACAGTCGTAAGAAAAAGAACAAGAGCGTTATCCTTCCAGCTAAACTGATTTACATACGTTGTGGTAATAAAATATTAGCAGCAATCGCATGCCAATACAACCCACTGCTACCACGTACCTTTCCATCCTTTGTCGGAATGCAGTGCATTTGGCCCCAAGGGATTCCCTTTCCTTCCCTATCCTTCTCAGCAACGAGTAGCTCGTTAACGCCGCTATCCTTGTGTCAGGTTCCGGACGCTCCTACCTGGCTTGAACGAAGTGCTTTGAAGTGTTTTACTGACGCTAAAAGATTGTCGAGGAATACGTGGTAAACCGCAAGCGGCAATAAAGTCAATAACGCGGTGACGACCCGTTGAGTAGGCGTGAGATGCTCTTCAGCCACCTATTCGTCACCCTGTCTCGAGCACTGGCGGTGGAACAAGTCCGCAAGGCCCTCTGCCGTGAACGTGCCACAACCAACGGACGAAGTATCCAGACTGTCGCAGAACCCATACCTTATAACCGGTCGGTGTAGGCTTCTGAGGAATCGTTGTTGTCTCTAATGAGCGGCCTGTGAAACGTACCATAGCCTCGTCCACCGTCAAATCACTGCTGGGCACGTACATAGAGTCTCCAGTCCCTTGTATATGCTTCGACCATCGGTCGACCTGCCTGTAGACGCTGGGCATCAGGCCTTCCTGGGGCTGAGCCCGGCGGTGACCACGGCCATAGCTTCCTGAAAGAGCCATAGATGCGTATTGTTGTACAATAGTTGTGTAGTGTTGTACAACTTTAGTAGTGGAAAGGTAGTGTTGTACAACTTTACAACAGTTGTACAACAATAAGGTCACGTGCAACGACCAAACGGGTAGAATTAAGGTGCCATGGCTCTATATCTTCGTCTATAGCATTCTAGTCGTCTTGTAGACCTACATCCATATGTGCCCCATCATTTTCAGCCAGTGGATTGCATACTAGGCCCAATCCACCCTCCCCGGAGGGGACAATTAGTCCTTCTCGTAGCCAGTTGCCGATACATTCCACCTTCTCAAGATTCTTGCAAGTGATTCGAAGCCGGTCTCACGAAGCAGTACGTCGAGCACCTGAGAATGCTCTCTCTGGCTCAGTTGATTCAGATGGGATGGAAAGGATATCGATAGCCATCCGACTGAGCCGTGGATACTGTGCCCGTTGCTCAAGACGAGACCACCACTCAAGAGGAGTACAGTCGATTTCAAGAGGCAAAGCGTTGATAAAGGAATCCAGATTGTCCGAATCTGTAGAAATAGCCTTCTGCTTCACCTCAATTGACCTGAAAAGAAACGATAACTGGCCATCCTTCTTCGAGGGTAGCAGTGCAGGACGACGTTCTGGTTCCTTTGAGATGGCAAGTCCTTGATATTCTGTCATCTAGATGTCCCGAGCACCAGCAATAGCTGCCTCATGCCAGTCTCGGGGCCAATTTTGCTGAATATATGCTAGTCGCTTAGAAGGATCAAGTAGTAAGGCGGCAGCATAGACCGGGACATCTTCAGTCATAGTATAGTATTTGTCTAAGACGAACCAGCCCATCTCAATGGCATGGAGCATCCGAGTATCTATTGTGCCAGGCTGCGAGTGCTGTACCTTTACACTCTCATAGTGGAAGAGTAGAGCATCCATCAAGAAGAGGGACTGGGAGACAGAAGAGCATTTTCCCTCGGCATATAGAGTTGCTGATGCAAAGGGCTCAAGGAATGCATGGGTTTTGGCCAGCAAATCCCAATCAGAACCCGTTAGAATAGTATCTTCAAGCTCTCTGTCATGCTCAAGTAGAAACTAACTGATCTCAACTTTCTTCCTAATGGCATTGTCGATCACTTTATACCAGGAGGACCATCGTGTGGCATTATCAATGCCAAGGCTGAGGCCGACAGCATCACGCCAGCTATCACTGTGGAGCGATGAGCTACGAAGCCAGACAGCAAGGTTATGGAGCTTCTGGAGAGCTGGAATGCCTTGCCACCCAGTATAGTCCTCATCAATGCCAGTCTTCTGACTGGCCTTAGCTGTCGATTTGGGCCTTTTACCTTGCAGTACAGGCTTTTCCTGTTGTGATATGGTTTCTGCTAGTGTGGCGGCAAAGTTGTCGACCATATCCACACTCTCATCACTAATAGTAGCATTGAGAGCTGCTGTGAGAGCCTCCTTAGATCGGGCAAGAAGGAAGGATTGCAAGGAGAGGTTAATGATATGACCAATGCACCGGATTCGACGCCTCTTGGGGTTGAAATCGATCCACTCTATGTTAGATAGGATCCAACTAGCTAGGGGACAAGCATACCTGGAGCTCTGTCTTCAATTTCTCTGATAGTGCCTCCAAACACGTATTATTTGAAGTTGCATTGTCCCCTGTGTGGTAGCCTACCGCAATATATCGAAGTTGCGTAGGACTTCCACAATCAAGGCTGCCTGGGCCTCACCACTATGACTGAATGGACATTCTGGCAGTCCTAAGAGCGCCTTTCGAAGTGCGTAGTTATAATCAACCCATTGAGCACACACTGCTAGCATGGCGTGGCGATGCGGTGATGTCCAGAGGTCAGTTGAGATGTGGATCATCGATTGAGAACCCTGAATGAGATCTCTAAGCTGGGAAGCATATAGCCCATAGTTGGCATTTATGATCTTCATGGCCTGATCACGGGACGTAATCAGACAGTCTTGAATGGCAGGATTGCATGCCAGGGCAAGACTCTTCATCTCATCCCAAGTAACTGAAGAGAATGGGACCCGACGCCGCGTGAGGAGTCCCACGATTGCCTCAATATACCGTTGAGCATTGAAGACATTCCGAAGAGCACTGTCGGATGGTTGGAATGTTATATATGAGTCTATGGATGGCTGCGTCGATTGCTGTGAGTTTTGAGACGTCTCACTAGCCTGGATAAGTTGCCGGTGTCGATTTTGTGCATGGGTTATGGCATTGCTCGTGTATCCGTTGCTCCAGCGAGTTGAGCAGTGAAGACAGACGTATTCCCTTCGACCATAAGACTTCCGAACCCTTCCAATTTGAGTCTTGTTCTTCTCAGGATACTCAACACGGAAGAAGCTGTGGAAGTCCCAGCCCAGCCGCTCGATGGCTGTTAATTGAGCAGATGTTGAACTGATAGGCGATGAGCTAGCCATAGTCGAGATTCTAGGAATAAGTGCTTAAGTATATGGCACCCTAATGGTGCCTAAAGCGTCTAGGATTTGCAGTGAGATTCGCAGTATCAAAACAATAGAGACAGGGCAGCTCGGCCATAGCATTGATTGAAAAAGTCATCACTCGCATGTGGAAAATATCGAATCGAAGAAACCTCTTAATTTCTATCTAATGAGGGACTGGGAGCTGGCTTCTTGTAGCTATGTTTCGTCATAAGCAGCATTGATGGCCTTCAGGCAGCCGTATGCTGCCTTGCGCTAGTTGTGATGTGGCGTTTGTGCTGTCCGTGAAACTATTCACGACAGTTATCCTTGGCCGTGACAGAGCTTATCCGAGGAGTAAAGAGAACATAAACTTATATGCCTGTCTGCTAACGGTGGGCATCTAAGAGCCATAAGTGTGCCACGGGTCGTAGCCATCAGTGAGGTCGTTTTCTACTCAGCCGGTGGCGGATAGCTTCACGGCGTAACAAGGCCATCGTGGCACGTCACGTTTCTGGTGTATACGATAAAACCAATATCTGATTAGCTAAAACTACCAACTTGACCAATTATATGGAGCGTCTTATTGTTGTACAACAGTTGTTTGGGAAGTCCGGTAGTGTTGTACAACTTCAACAAAAGTAGTGTTGTACAACTATACAACAGTTGTACTCATATAACCTCACTACAATACGCATGTATGGAAAGAGCAGGTGGTCTATCTAAGCCAGCAGGACTGAAGATGCGTAGACGGCGGAAGAGAAGCAAAAAGCGGTCGCGAGGCATGCGGTGGGTAAGTAAATAAATGGGATCCTCTTGATCAAACGAGTTTGACTAGTATCGTTTCATATTGGTCTCATGATGTATTCCTATATAAATAAGAATATTGAGAAAAAGATAGATCTCTCTAGCAGACGTTGGCCTCCATTGATTCTCTCTGGAGTGCCTTTGTCGAGGTCCCTCTCGACTGCGCGGCGCTTCGTTGGTCCATTGTGCCTAGGACTCGGCCATCTCTTGCGGTATGTAACGTAATAAGAGGTCGATAGGTGTTGCGGGCAAGTCTCGGATTACGGGATCACGCTTGGCCACTTCGAATGGGATGAACTGACCAGGCTGGCCGCGTTCAACCAAGGGAGGCTCGAGAGGACGCACCGTGGCATTGTCACATCTCTCCGGTACATGCAGTCGTGCAAGCAGCGTAGAGATCCTCAGGACTAATTACTACGGTAATATGACAGTGTTCTGAGTCCTCTGGGTCGCTGGAACCCATGGGCCGTGGCCTTGGCGACTTCCTCGGCCATGCGATCACTGAGCTTGGTGAACTCGAGCTGAAATTCGGCCTTCATCGCTTCGATTTTCTTGTTCAAGTCCTGCTCTAGTAGCTGCTTCAAGCTCTGGACTGCCTCGACCATGCCACCAGCTGACTTGGGGGCAGCCTGCTTCCGAGCTCGGTTTTGTCCCAGAGCTCCCTCACTGGTCTCGCCTTCCTCCTGCCATTCCATATCTCCATTTTGCTGCTCCATCTCCAATACCTTCGTCGTCCTGACCCTCTTCCGCTGAGGGCGATGGCATCCCCTGCCCGAACCATCCGGATCGTCTCCCATGACGATGATGACATCTGATGCGGGGTTCGCAACACCAGACATCCGCCAAGGGCCTGAATCTCCGCCAGGCAGTCCTCAGGTCTTTTGAAAGTGATAAATAGGATAAATAGAAGTTATTTTTAAAAATAATATCGTTTTGGCTGGCAGTCCCCCTGGGATACAGTGACCAGTCATTGTTGACTCACTGAGCTTTATCTGAGCTTGATCGCAGCTAGAGAACAGTTCAGCTCGTTAGTGCAGCCGACCTCGGTTAGCGACGGATGCGCCTCGAGCTTATCGAGGAGGATGAGATTGTAGTCCCCCGGGACAATGAAATGATGACGGATTCCGATCTGGACAAGCCTCTCGGCGAGATAATCACCGACGGTGAAGGGCGACATGGTTGTAGAAATGAGGATTCCTGTATAATGGTGGCAAGTATATATTGGCCTTGGGCAAAATTGAGGAAAGCAGTCAAGATAGTCCTCATTTGCTGGTGCCTGGCATTGAGTTATCTAATGTTCAATCATATGTACTGCAGCGGGAGATTGTTCATTAAGCAAACTGCATGATTACATTGCATCGTGTAGTCGTGCCCTCATTGATATCATCAAGCAACGGAGTCACAGAATGATCATTTGAGAAGATGTAGAGGTGATCTGACGGGGCGATACCTAGACGCGTATTCCCGATGGCTTTAACGTCTCAGTGGCTGTTACCTGGACACTGCAAGCCTTTGCTTATGTGCTAGTCGTTGAACATCATACTAAGGTTCAAGCCACTATCGTAATCAGATCACCATAACATGACCAACAAATGAGCTGATCGATTAACGTGTTTTATAAGCGAGTGTCCCATATAAGCGAGTGTCACAACATACTGTGCTGCTAAAAGTGGCTTACCCTATAGTATTTTTAGACTTAAATTAAATAGTTAAAAATCTAAAAAAGAAATTAATTAGAATAGTATAACTAGCTCTATATAATAATTTTTTTTAATATTTTTAACTATTTCTTTTTATTAATAAAACCTTAATATACAGTATATTATACAGTATAAATAGACTTTAAGGTTTATAGCTATATGGAGTTCTTTAAGAAATTTGAAAAATATAATATAGACTATTTTAAAACTTATATATATGCTATTACAATCTTAGCTATTTTAGATTTAATTCAAGCATTTTATAAGCTTTTAAAAATTGGATTTTAAAGTGAAAAGTAGAATGTGACACTCGCTTATATGGGACACTCGCTTATAAAACACGTTATGCCCTTATGGATATTGACTCGGAAATTGTCCGGCATTGAAACAGTACTCCTTAGAAACAACTCATACGTCCCGAGACTCATTAAGTTAAGTCGCATTCTTACAACGTGTTGTTCCCTGTGCATCCAGGTCGTAGTCTTCAACTTACCCCTCTTTGAGGATAACATGATATTTTCCAATGACACCCACATAAACTCAAAAAGGCTGGGGAAAGAGGAGAATCATTCTGTGAGACAATTGAAACATGACAATAGAGTGACACATGAAGTCTCCCATCAGATGATAGATGGAAAACTCAATAACCAAAGTCTGAATCCCTTGCATCCGGCGGTATCCGCAAACGCTTGGGCTCATAAGACGAGCCTCAAGCCCCATTACACTTTTACTCTATAGAGCTTATACGTATCGTTCAAGCAGTTATCACATTATGAATGACGACTGGACTGCTGAACCTCTGGTTCTCAACTTTGAGCATCTGGCTCGAAGTGACGTCGGCCTAGTCGGCGGTAAGAATTCCTCCTTGGGCGAAATGATTCGAGCCCTTGGACCCAAAGGAATTCCAGTGCCACCAGGCTTCGCGACATCCTCCTATGCCTATTGGCACTATGTCGATGCCAATAACATCCGCGGCAAAATCGATGAACTGGTCAGTCAATGGCAGGCTGGTCATCAGACCCTTGCTGAGGCAGGCCATGCCATACGGAACTTGTTCCTGCGTGGAACTTGGCCAGCTGATACTGCAGAGGCCATCTTGTCCGGCTATCGCGACCTGTGCGATAAAGCTCAGGTTGACAATCTGAGCGTTGCAGTACGATCTAGCGCAACAGCTGAAGATCTTCCTGATGCTAGTTTCGCTGGACAGCAGGAAACATACTTGAATGTTCAAGGGGACGATGCACTGCTAGATGCCTGTCGACGATGCTACGCTTCACTTTTCACAGACCGAGCCATCAGCTATCGCCAAATTAAGGAGTTCAGCCATGCAAGCGTGGCTCTCTCCATCGGAGTACAACAAATGGTTCGTTCTGACATCGGCGGTTCGGGCGTCATGTTCTCTATCGATACAGAGAGTGGATTCGACAAGATTGTGCTCATCAATGCTGCCTGGGGCCTTGGAGAGAATGTTGTTCAGGGCACTGTCAACCCAGATGAGTACCAAGTTTTCAAGCCTCTCTTGGCCAATATGAACCTTTCGCTAATTCTAAGCAAGAAACTCGGCGACAAGTCAATCAAGATGGTTTATGGGGATAAGTACAGACCGACACGTAATGTCCCCACGTCCAGGGCTGAACGAGCCGCCTATGTTCTCCAAGATGAAGAAATTCTCCAATTAGCACGATGGGCATGTCTCATCGAAGAACATTACGGCTGCCCGATGGATATGGAGTGGGCTAGGGATGGCACTTCGGGAAGACTTTTCATCGTCCAAGCCAGACCTGAGACTGTGCAGTCTCGCCGTGACACGGCTGCCTTTAAGACCTACAAGGTCGGTGAACGTGGTCATACCTTAACCACGGGACTGTCTATTGGCGATAAAGCAGTTGCTGGGCGTATCTGCTTGCTCACTTCGGTGTCGGACATGGACAAGTTTATCGATGGCTCGATTCTGGTAACCGAGGCTACAGACCCTGACTGGGTTCCTGTCATGAAGCGAGCTGCCGCTACCATCACAGACCAAGGTGGGCGTACTTCTCACGCCGCCATTGTCAGTCGAGAATTAGGTGTTCCAGCGGTAGTGGGTACAGGAAATGCCACCTACGTTCTGCACACTGGCCAGGATGTCACTGTATCGTGTGCAGAAGGTGATTCAGGTCTCGTCTATGATGGCATCTCGGAGATCACCACCCAGATGGTTCACATATCTGAACTCCCTTCGGTCCGAACAAAGATCATGCTGAATCTGGCCAACCCTGCAGCTGCATACCGCTGGTGGAGACTCCCAGTCGATGGCATCGGACTTGCTCGTATGGAATTTGTAGTCAGCAATGCTATACAAGTCCATCCTATGGCTCTTATTCACTTTGAGCATCTCAAGGATGAACAAGCCAAGAGAGAAATTGACAAGTTGACGACAGGCTATGCCTACAAGCCTGATTACTTTGTCGACAAGTTGGCATCCGGCCTTGCAACTCTGTGTTCCGCTGTCTACCCCAAACCAGCCATCATCAGGATGAGCGATTTCAAGACGAACGAGTATGCTCGTCTGATAGGTGGTGCTGAGTTTGAACTGAAAGAGGAGAATCCCATGATTGGATTCCGTGGGGCCTCACGCTATTACTCACCCCGCTATAAGGAGGGCTTTGCTCTGGAATGCCGGGCTGTCAAGAGGGTACGAGAGGAAATGGGTCTCACCAATGCCATCGTCATGATACCCTTCTGTCGAACAATCAAAGAAGCCCGAAAGGTGCTAGACGTTATGGAAGAGAACGGTCTAAAGAGAGGAGAGAATGGTCTCAAGGTCTATGTCATGTGCGAGATTCCATCCAATGTCATCCTAGCCTCGAGCTTCACCAAGCACTTTGACGGCTTCTCTATTGGATCTAACGACCTGGCCCAGCTCACACTCGGTGTAGACCGGGACTCGAGAGAGTTGGCGAGTTTGTTCAACGAGCAGGATGAGGCTGTCAAGTGGATGATTGCTAGAGCCATTGAAGTGGCTCGTCGGGAAGGATGCAAGATTGGGCTATGTGGAGAGGCACCGAGCAATCATCCTGAGTTTGCTAAATTCTTGGTTGATGCGGGAATTGATTCTATCTCTGTCAGCCCGGATAGTTTTGTTCAGGTTATGAAACACGTGGTGGCTAGTGAACGGGGCTCGTAATTATATATGTAGTTATCATTAGTGATATATATTTGTTAGTAATAGTCGAGGCCGATCAATTTGACTCTGTCATCGTATATCTGATTTGCTTGTAGATCCATTCCGCATTGACAGAGTACTGACTGCTTGCTATAAGAGGAATTGCAAGCCGTAAGAATAAACTCTAGGCAGCTAACACAGGTAACAAAGAACACGGTATAGAATACTGACTGCAAATTGCAACAGCTGGATAGGTACAACAAAACTCGCGATTGGTGTTACTTGCGCATGGCCTTGTGGAAATCTAACACGGCTTCTTTCAATGACCTGACATTATCAATAGAATAATAATTCGTAACACGGAAGCCCCCTAACTCTCCGGAGGAAATGATCTTTTACTTGCAAACTGCATGTGCCCCAGTGCTTGACAGATGCACCTCACATGCAACCATACTTGTGATGAATGGTGCTAGAATCATATTAGCTATTACTTAAAACACTGCGAATCGGAAACGTCATCACCACCAGTCTCGTTGGATCGACTCAACACTTTCTTTCACTAGTTTTCCCGATGCCTTTACCGCAACCTCCTCCCCAGCATCCAAAGACAACGGAACTGAACTCAGAATCCCCTTTCTTCCAATAACAGCAGGCATACTGAGACAACATCCATACTGCTCTTGAAAGTGACTAACGGGGTATACCGCACGCTTGTCCAAGATAACAGAACAGCACAAATTAGCAGCGACTGAAGCAATCCCGAACGGCGCAGAGCCTTTACCCCGTATGATACTTTGCGACCGACGCTTGCAGATTAGTTCAATTCTATTGCGATCAAGAGCATTGAACATTTGTACGTCAGCATTAGGGACCGCGCCAATGCTTGCTGAAGACCAGGTGACTACTTGGTCTTCCCCGTGACGGCCCACGACGAATGCATCTACAGCAGACGGTGATACCTATAATGGTGCTGCATTAGAGAGATTGAGACGTTTGTTAGAGTCGCGGGTACTCACCAAAGCACGAGATGCAACCATCCCACGAAGTCTATAAGTGTCGAGAGTAGTACCGGTGCCGATGACCTGAGACGGAGGAAGTCCCGCCATGTCTTTGGCGATGGATGTTAGCAAGTCAACAGGATTTGCCACAACCAGCAAAACCGTGTCAGGTCGGAAAGGTTTCATCGCCTCCATCACCTCACGTATCATCGAAGTGTTCCGAGACGTATAGTCAACCGTTGTCTGCCCTTGAAAGAACCATAAGCCTGTAGCAAAAGCAAGTATACTTGGACGCTTACCTAACGTGTGTTTAGATGCAGCGGTTATGACCACAAGGTCGCTCTGAGCGGCCTCACGATACGTGGCTGGACGTACACGTGTACTGCTATTAGTACTGTAGATGACATCGGAGAGGTCTTCGATCTGAGCATTTCTCAGATTGAGTTCGAGGTCGACGAGAAGCAACTCGCTGGGGATAGAATTCAATGCAAGGTTATAAGCGACGGCACCGCCGACTTCGCCGACGCCTACAATCGCTACTCGAGATGCTGAGCCCATTGTGTGCAGTTGAATAACTCGGGGGATTGATCTCCCATCGTGCATAAAAATGTGCCGTGTTTTATAAAGTTCAAGAGATGAGTTTATGACTTGCGGCGTAATTAGAGTTTGCGGTGTTCTGATGGTGTTCTGATGTCTGATATTAGTGGCTGTCAGAGTAGCAAGCAGTGTTGCTAATAATATAAACAATACGATATTGCCAATATGGACCCCCTCGCAATATTATTGTACTGTCAAGGGGTGCATATTGTATTACCCAATATGAACATGGCTCATATTGTATTTATTACCAAGAACCCAATATATTGGCAGTGTGACAATACACCCAATATATTCCACGTGACCCCATCACTAAACTGCTTCTGCACAAATCTCGTCGCCAAGTCGACTGAAATTGACGATTCTCTTCGTTGTGACCATTTTACCAAATGGAGGCGCTATTGAGGCATGGCGGTAAGTCTGTCTCGGCTCCACCATGACAAAGAAAATGGGCAGAGGCGACGATGGCCAATGTCGGCAGGGGAGGTCCAGCCGAACATGGTTAGTACCAATCGTACCTCCCCTGATGCGTGGAAACAACGCGTGGCCACGTTTTAACCAATAAAATGCCAAGTATCCCTGTCGCTAGTATAGGGTAAGACCTGCCCGCTACTCAAGAGGCAATTTCACCCCAGGACAAACATCCCAATATAAATAATATATTGTCAATATGGACGCCCTCATATTATATTGTCGGAATATCAAAATCTTCATATCATATTGTCACAATATGAGAAAGCCCATACCATATGGGTTATATTGCAATATACTACTTTATTGCCATATTATTAGCAACACTGGTAGCAGGGGAGGGTTACATGATAAAGGAGGTGTTATGACAGTTGTAATACGATTATCTGCAGGAAGCCACGATAAAATCAGATCATGGCTCGTTCCGTGTTTTCTAATGGGGTTATAAAGGTATTTTAAGAATGCCTTCACTGGCGGTTATATGCGGTTATAGTACTAACCGAGGTCCCTGATCTGACTGATGCACCTTTGCACGGTCACCTTGAGTTTCACGTATCGGAGCATTATATTACGGTCTTCCAATAGTCAAATGACCCAATCAATATAACGACGCCAGTGTAAGCTTATCTTTGGCGCATAAGTGGATCACTTCACATGCGAGTTAGTTGGTAATGGCCTGCACAATGACCAGAACTGACCTCTATTCTAAATATAGTTTGGAGGAGGCAATGCAATTGTATTACGAGATCTGGAGATTGGAAGCACTCCAGCCAAGTATAAAATGCCATCTCAAGCAGCCATGCGCTGACTTGATCATCATCAATACCATCCGCTAGCTATCATAAGATTCAATCAATCGTTACACATCAACACCATTGTCATCATGAAGGTTATCCCTCTTCTCACCACTATGGCTGCCATCACAGCTGCTACTCCAGCTCCTAAAGGCTGTACGCCTGGAACCTACTCGTGCACGCCCGACCTCAAGGGCTGGCAGGTCTGTAATGTCGACCGCACCTGGGTAGTGAGTCTCTCCGTTCCATGGCGGTCGATGACAGGAAAAGCTTATCCGGTTTTTAGTTCGCCGGTGTCTGTCCCCCGAAGACGGGTTGCCTGTTTAACAACCAGAACGGCTCGCCGTATTGCGTGCCCCCTGGCTTCCATTTCTGATGGGGTTGCATTGCCGCGTGGTTGGGAAGAGTCGTTTTCTACTGCTTTTGTTGATTCTGTTCTTTACTTAACCCTTGGTGCTTACTCAGTGCGGTATACGAGGGCGCTGATTAGTGCATCTTGATGTCAATCCTTTGCTGGTGACAATGTGGATATAGTGCCAGATCTTTGTAGATAGGCTCGTTCTTTAATGTATCTTGACTTTTGCTTTGTCACATAATAATGCCCTGGATTGTAATGTCTAGTATATGCAGTGAAAGAGATACCTATTAATAGCCTAGTGTCTGAGTAAAAGCAAAGATGCTAATAAGTTGAATCCCCAAGTTGCCAGCCTCAACAACTAATGATACAGCCAGGAAAGAATATGCACATTCCCCATCGGTTAAAACCAACTCCATATCACCAAAAGAATCCGTTTAGATAACCTTCTCGTACTTGTAATGTGTATCAACAACAGTCTTTACTTCAACAGTTGTGTTCTCGCCAGTCTCTGCGACTGCATGGGCAACCACGTCATCCCCATATGGCCATTCCCCTTTCATCTTGTCCGGCGTGTCATACTCTGCATAATCAAGAGGATCAAGCAGCTTACGCGCTGCATTGTTTGCATCAGCCCGGTGAACAAAAGTCCCCTCTATTTGCATCTCCTGCACGCAGCCGGTTCGATCTTTATTGTAGTCGATGATGGTCTGCGTCACGTAGTAAAGCGAAGGTATTCCCTGGGGTAACATGATAGATCCATCGCTGTCTCCCAGAAGCTGTTCGGTGTTGGGTGTAGCCTGGATAGAGATCTGGAATACCTGACCTGCAGGAGCCTTAGCGTAGACCAGAACTCCATTGCCATAAGCCCAGTCTCTAGTGTGACTTGAATGTTCGGCGTACTCGATGAAGTCTTCCGGTTCGTATCTCAGCGTATGGAGGACCCTGAAAGCCGAGTCTTTGGCGGAGTCGAGTGTCGTACGTGTGCCGAGAATGTAAATGGATCGTTTGGCCCCCGAAGGGTCTAGATGGAAGTCGATGACTGTTAGGATGACATGGTAGAGGAGTTCGGAACTGTTCGACATGATGAAGAACTTTCAAGTAGATATCAGGTATTTAAACAGAGAAGATGGTTTTTTTTAATGAATAAGTCAGGTTTAATGACCCAAGAGCGCTCGAAGCGACTGAAGGGTCGACGTGAAAATATAGCCATATTGTCTGATGTGCATTTTGAAATCAGAGAAAGCGTATCATCATAGTAGTCAAATGAACGACGCTGCGGGGATGTCTCGACATGTCTTCATTGGTCATGCGATAAAGGTGGCGCCCTCAAACTCAATTGAATCTGCCCGAAGTTTGTTAATCCCCCTGCCAGAAGATCCGCACCTGATCCTTGTCGTGTAGAGGCTGCCTTTTTCATTGCATTCAGAGCTGTCATATGTCAGTCATAAGAGTAAATCGTGTTAAATTGTTAAACCCGGGTATTCAGCGAATTGGATCAATAGGATTTACTCACATGAACATCTGTGGCGTCTGAACGGCTGAAGGGGAGTGACTCGTCACATCACGTTGCGCGCCGTTGTGGCGTGATGCTAACGCTACGAATGGTATGTAATGGTGGTGTCCATCATATCATAGCCTAGAGCCTCGGAAACCCGTTCAAATGCTAACCTTCGATCAATTTCAGATGGGAGTTCATAAGGTAAAATTCATATCAAACGCAACATCCCAGTCACTTGCCTCTGTGAGGAATCTCGGTGGGGGGACCCATCCTTGCACTTCATAGCATTCATGTCTAGCTCTAGCATCACCCACTTGGGGAGCCCTGAGACCCCGACCCAAGCTATGCGATGCTGGGGCGGTTGTCTCCAATTCTCAAGCTTCGAAATCGATCGACCAAACGATTTGATTGATTCGATTAATCGATTCGATTTCGATTTCGATCCATCAGCTAGAGCCTTCCAGTCGATCGATATCGATCGACTACAAGTCGTGATTGATCGATTTGATCGTCGATCGCCAAATTCGTCGGAAGTGTTAGATTAGGTATTATTTGTGGGGCCATTCCTCACTGCGCATCGGCCAGTACCATTGTAACCTTAACCTGACGCGTCACACAGCGCGACACGAGACAGACCCGTGTCCTTGGATGCTTGTCCAATGCTCTCTGCTCAAACATATTCAATTCAAGTAAACCTCATAGATTTGACACTTGCCAACGCGGTAGCCTACGGTCTAACCTCGGGTACTCTTTGTGGGACTCAGTCATTACCGTACCAATATATCATGGATTCTTTCGACGAAGAGGTAGAAGATGCCACCACCTCAATCCCACCGCCTTCTTCTGAGCTGCCAACCAGCTCGGCTTCGACTAAGTATGCACCCAGCAAGTTTCCAGACTACGAGGCTTGGACGATTGATAAATTCGAGCGTTTCCCCGGCTTTACGATATGCCATGACCCTTCTCGGGAGCGGACTTGGTGGCAATTCGGGTTTAGAATGAAGGACAATCGATCGCAACCTCATAAGATTGTATGGATATGCGAGAGGTGTTTTCTTCGTAATAGGCTGAAGACTACAAATTATGTCTTCGTTGCTTCTATGGCAGGAGGTATCGTCTGGCATCTGAGTAGGGAACACAAGGTCGTGGTTGGTGCCATCCCCGCGCCCTATCCCATGTTGCTCGACGATAAGCACTGACTTGTCAGCCGCCTTGTGGAAAAATGACAGGTCCAGGTTCTAGGAATGTACACGCCTCCTGGGCTGTACCGGCCTCAAACATGACGTGGTATATCTTTGAACGTGTCACTATTCGAAGGCACCTACTAACCGCCATGCTCTATATTCAGTGCTATTTGTTTGTGTGATGTTATGGATACGGCCATGGTTCGCCAATTGGACTGTCAGCATATCTTTCACTCCAACTGTATCGTGGCCTGGTACCTGGCGGCACATGACACATGCCCTACATGTATGCATAACTTTGTCATCAATTATGGCACAATATCAAGGCCACAACACGCCCATATCTAGAAATACTAGGTAGATAATATTTAGATCTCACACCCGGATCTATCCTGCGTTGCATCGACCAATTACACATCCTTTACCGTCTGCCGAATATGCCAGCTGACCCAGTCATGATGTCCGATCTATGAGTCAAATCTAGTGTTCTTGAATCACCGGGTTGAAAGAAAGAGTAAGGTTCATCCTCTCACCGGCAGTTAGTTTGAGTCCGGCAAATGATATTATACCTTGGTCTTAAGCATGAAAGATGTGCAGCCACCGGGATTATCCTCGAGCTACGGAGCAATTGGTCTGCTATTCTACGTAGGTGGTGGACATGGGTTTGAGCGTACTTTACGCAAGACACATATATAAATTAGCTGAGTGGTTCCTCTCACACACATGCGCAATAACCTTAACTATTTATCTCCACGTGGTTATCGCCAACCTCTAGCCTTTCTTATGGTTCCTTCTCAGGCCTTTGTTAAACGTATCTCATCTATCACTGACTCATCAACGTTTTATTTAGATCACTCAGCTGAGTAGACAGATGTCTGTTCTCTTCCTCGAGAGTGAGGACGCGCTGCCTTGCGGCATCCAACACTTCGCCTCGACTGTAACCAAAATCCGGAGCTTCCGGGTCCCCTTCGCCCACGGCCTCGTCCCTCATCTTGCAAGCCTCGAGCACAGCGAGTAATCCCTCAAACCTCAGTTTCAAGCGTGTGCGATACTGCTTCTCCATGTTGTTATAGCACTCCCGTGCTTGAAGGACATGTGCAGGAAGTCCGGGTTTCTTGTGGACTTTCTTTAGTTTGTGAGATACTGAGCGCATTTTCACTTCCGGTGGGGTCCTTTCGAGTTGCTCCGAAATTCCCGCAGTAAGTGACTGCGGCGGGACTGTTGTCTGGCTCATATCGGAACCAGCTAAATCGAGTTTATGTGGGGAATTTTTCGGCTGTGGCATTTTCCCGCTCCGCATAAGCAAATCGTCATCCCCAATAAGTCTCGTCAGGCAAGAGGGACCACGGCTTGGTGCTTGGGGGCGTCAAGAAAGATCCTGAATCTGCTTGGAGCATCACGGCTTGGGCCGACTCGGATTGGAAAGGCGACACTGTTACGGGAAGATCGACGTTTGGATGGCTCGTCCAACTTGAAGGATCTACAGTCTCATGGAGGGACAAACGGCACGAAACAGTGGCACTATCGACTACCGAGGCTGAATATACAGCACTCTCCCAGTGTGCCAGAGAATTGGCCTGGACTAAAAACCTCTTCTCTGAACTGCTCCTTCCGCTACATATGCCTATCCCGCTGAACGGCGACAACCAGGGTTCCCTAAAGCTATGCAGAAACCCTGAGCTTCACCAACGGACAAAGCACATTCCGTTAACCGAGCACCATATCCGAGAAGAAGTTGAAGCTAGGAACATTGATGTGCAAAACGTCAGCACACATGGGCAGGTAGCAGACGGACTCACTAAACCATTGAACGCCGTCAGCCATGGTCACTTTCTAGAAGCAATTCGAGTCAGTGCATGTCCGATCGAGGAAGCAGGTCGTATTATTTGGAGTACTGAAGTCCACGATGACTCTGTGCCCTGAAGACAAGGTGGATGGGGGCGTGTTGGAAAATCCGGGGATCCCCCTTCCCTTCAGGATTCAGACTAACAGTCTGAAAGTCCTAGATTTAAAGTTTAAAGTCATAGATGAAATCATTTAGAGATATAAACCTGAGAAGAACTCTAATCTCAATAATGAACAACCAAGTTATACAAAAATATATTTTCACCCAGCACTACTGCGCAATATAAACAACACCTCGTGACTATGACAGGATCTTGCCGCGACGCTAAAAATCGAGAAATTCAAGCTTAAGTACAGAGTGCAATGTACTACGGGGCGAAGTGGCTCTGCCGCTAACCCAATTTAGCACACTTGCAGTGATTTCGGGGGTGGTTTGCAACAGTCACCTCTATCCCTTCTATTGTCGAGGAGCTCCGGTCGGGCCACAGCAGGGTTGGGCAGCCAATAAAAATGCATCGGATTAAGGGTACCTACCCCTTCACCTATTTTAGCCTATGGTAGAAGTACCAGCAATCTCTCCAGTTACAAATCGCTACATCACACTGCTCACATCCCCAAACTGTCTGGCGCCTCCTTTTATTACGACTGACCGGCGCCAAGGGCCTCCTTGAGCTTCTTGACCTTGGCTGCCCTAATTGAAGTCCCTGATAAGCGTGGCAATTCGACTTTTTCCCCTCTTTGGACTTGCTTATGTTGTGTAATAGGCGTAAATTCGTCCCCAGCTCGAAAAAGCGGCCTCGATTGACTTTGCGGATGGAAGGCTTCAGGCTGGCGATCAATTCAACCATCAACTCAATCTCGTCAATTTTATGGAAGTTGAAGTCACGTGCATCAATTCAATCAATCCCATTTGACACTCGCATTGATTGTTTTAATTCCACCTAGATGCTTTCAACGTTGACTATCGGTTAAAACTGTCGATAATGGCAGTGGTTCAGGGTAGCGCCTAGTCCGTGTAGTCCCATAAGACGCGTCTATAGGACCCCTGCTAGTACTTTTGCCCCGTATTTTTGATGCACGTGCCAACTGCACCTAGCATTAGGGGTTTATGAACGCGTCTCAGCTGTCGTCGCGCTCTATGACCCTTGCAGGAAGATCATTACCTGCATTCCATTCCTTTCCTAACCTTCAAATGACGCCAACGTACCTGTCAAGTGCCAGAGTCCCGACTGCAGCGCACCTAGTACTTCACCTAATAACTTGGATGCTTCGCCAGTCGATTGGAAAGCCTTCCCATGGCACAAGTTTCCGGGTTTCTCGATTTCGGAACGCGTTGGCAGGCACACTTCGTGGGTTTGGCAGCACGGCTTTGACATTCAAGCCCGCGATTCTCCCACGAGGAGGAAATGGGTTTGCAAGCATTGTCCCCGGAGGGTCAGGTCCAAGGTGACAGACTTCACTGCGGTTGGCACACAGAATATCGAGAAACATCTGATCAGGGAGCACAGACTTGTCGACGAGTCCGAGAGGAGGAAGCCACCTGCTCTTTGGAAGGGAAAGCAGGAAAAGACACGCCCAAGAAACATTGTGGGAGGAAGAGTACAAACCACTACCGACTCTTTCGAATTCGAATGAAGAACCCCCATTCAAGCGTTTGAAGGCAATGAGTGCACTCGAAAGGCACTGAGCTCACAGGACTTCGTCTCTGGCAGGCAGGTGTTCTTGGGAAAGTCCACGGAGTAGGGGCCAAGACGAATATGATCACTGGCTGTCGAGTGCCGACTCTAGGAACGACAATCTTGTGACAGATCCCATCCAATATTGGTGGGAAAGGCGGAGAGACTACCCTCGATTGTCGCGAATGGCCCTTGACCTACTATCAATACCGTCTATGTCGGCAGAGTGCGAGCGTTTGTTTAGTGTTGCTGAGCAAATGGTACCACCCGCTGCGGACTCGATAGGAATGGCACAGACACTGAGGTCATGGGTGCGGAATGGCCTAGTCGACGCGGCTGATAGCTTGATTGATGTGTCAGAAGAGGTTGGAAATAGCGTTATATGGGAGGCAGAGGAGGATGACCTAGACGCTGGGAAGTGAGCATTGGGGGACTCGACGCGCGTGTGATATTCAACATATTCAATTCAACGCCATCAATTCAATCTGGAGATGCAGTGGTTCAACTCCACTGGCCAAATGCTGAGTAAGCTTTCAACGCAACGCCACGCGAGGACGAAATTGATGGAATTGAATTGATCGCCAGCCTGGAGTCACCTCGGGTACATGAGGCGAAATGCGACAGAATTCAAAGGGCTAGAGAACAAGGCCACGACGCGAAACGAGAAAAGTTCAAGTCGATATGAATATTTCATGAAAAAAGCAATATAGTGCGGGTCTTAGTTTGCGAGTATCTTCATGCCTGGCCGAATCCGGTGTAATTGAAAATTTGGATTTTGTGTGGGAGGAACGAAATTTTGGTTATGCATTAGGTGGGGTTATGCATTAGGTGGTCCTGGATGGTAATGAACAACAATGTCCTCATCCGAGGTTACAGAATAACCCGCTATACCATATTTCAGCTATTACGAATGCGGTATCATCTGATTCCCAACCGTCGAGTACCATATTTGCAATCAGGAGATTGTGATCACATGGCGGACGCCATCATAACCAAAGCGCAACTAGTACGAATTAGTCTATAGTATACATTGGTCACGACTTTTACAACATGGTACCTTTCGATGGAGCTGTTATATAATTCCCCCGAGCTTTTCGAGCAGCTCCTCTCGTCACTATCTCCTCAGTGCCCACAAGCCTCAATCCCGTACCCCGCCCCATATGACCCTGGTCATGACGACAGTACAAGCGGGGTACAGAAAGTTAGTTCTGTTGAACAGGTGCTGGGGTCTCACGTGCAAGCAGGGATACTTTAAGATTACAACCGAAATGGCAAAACCTCTAAAGGGGCAGAATTCAACAGAAGACAAGATGAATATACCAATCTGGATCAATGGACCGAATACACGTAATGTCTGACAAGTTCAATGAAGCAATTTCGGCCAAAACACCACACAAATTATTTTGAAGTTATCAATGAATTCTCCGCCAATTCTAGAAGAGATACATATTATCAACACCTATGATGACAGTAGCTTTATTAAAGAAGATCATAGTCGCTGTATACACCAAATGATCCGAACTGGGTAGCTGTTTTTCCGGCCGAACAGACTGTGGCACCAAATTCGAGCTCTTTGTGGATAACCTCTTCTCGTCGTCAGATCTCTTCCGCAGCCTTCACAAGCATGGCCATGGGGCCACAGGCACGGCTCGCCCTAACTATGGCATCCATAAGGAGCTACAACAAGATAAGAAGGCTGATGGGGAGGGACCAAAACCAGCTATCAAGTCAAGGTGATCCTAACCCCTGACAATCAGATATAGCGTCAGACACTTTTTATATGTGAGATCCGTACTAATTTGTCTACGTGCCATACTTCTAGGTCAAACCGATAGCTTGGAAAGATAGCTGCCTTGTGTTGTTCCTGACTACTGTGTTCACGGGCGACGAGCGAGTTGATCGAAAGAGGAAGAGGCCGTCTTCTAAGAAGTTAGAAGCCAAGCCGATACAGCTTTTTTCTTTTTCTTTTTCTTTTTGGTGACGAAGCTGTCAAAGTGATAAAAGTCCCGACAGTTGCTGCTGCCTACAACGACGAAAAGAATCATTTTGATCGAGGTGACCAGCTGAGATCATATCATGCCTATGATCCTCTCCGCCGCGGCCGTTGGCGGGCACTTTGTTGGACCTTTCTTCTTGATGTGGTCCTTATTAATAGCTATATTGCTCAACTACACGGGCCCGGGCCAAATTAGAAGAGGTATACGACAGAAGCAGAGTGGCGAGCGTGCATTTACAACGCCTTATTCAACACATATCATGAAGAAAGTTAGTCAAGGAAGAGGTATCGCGCAGAGAACGAATCCGACCCTGGAATACAGCAAAAAGAGTACCTACTTGTTCGCCGGAAGATATGTCGGATTGCTTTGCTTGTCAGGGCTTTCGACAAGGCTAAGTGAGGTCAAAAGGCCAAAAAAGGGGGCCCTTTGGGGAGGATGGCGGTAATGCAAGAAGGGGGCAGACTGATTATTGGTGTAGCGTGTGCAAGGTTCCTCTTTGTAACAACGGGAATTGCTGGTACTTCTATCATAATAGGAATTAGGTAGGCAATAAAGTACCACTTGTTTGAGGCATTTTAATTGGACCGACCCCGCTGTCAGTACGGGAATTGAGACTTGTGGGCACTGAGGAGATATACATCTTTATACTGGGTCCAACTGCAGTATCACTGCTATAGCGATCGCACGCCCCATTATGTAAAATACACAACGTGGCAACTGTGACATTCGCTTATCATGCACGTTATAGCGTTACACCGGGCGAACGGTAAAGGTGGCGTCCAATAGAATTGCGCGGAGGACGTTTCGACAGCTCACTTTAAGCCCCCTGGATTTTTCGCTCGAAGGCAGTCCCTTTGTGCTGAAGAAAGAAGTTGAAGGAAGGGTCTCTGGGGTGTGTTAAAATTCTGGGCTCCTTTCACTGGTAAGTAGCTTGACAAGTTGGAGAAGAGAGTCGCTAACCTAAAAATCGAGTATATTTAACCCCTCTGGTCCCGCCTGCAGACAATCTTTACTGTAGTGGTCGACCTACCTCTCCCGCCTCATTAAACCCAGCAAACATGACCCCATCACCTTCAGCAGAGCCTGCCAAGCCTAAGCGAAAGGGTATGTTGCGCTTTCCCTTTATATATTGTTAGTCTTGCTTCATTGTTCTCATGTCATAGATCTGCGGCAGATTATAGTACATAGAAATAATGCGAGTCGAGTCAATTTACTCCTTGTGCTAACACAAAATTATTCAGGCACCCGAAGAATTTCTACCCTTACTCCCTCCCAACTCGCCCGCAAGAGAGCCAAAGATCGAGAAGCCCAGAGGGCCATCCGTGCCCGCACCAAGGAGCACATCGAGCGGTTGGGCCGCGAGTTAGCGGCGCTCAAGCTGAGCCAAAGCTGCGACCAGACCGTCCAAGAGCTATTGGACCGCAATAAGGCGCTCGAGGAAGAGCTGATGCGACTCAAGGAGAATATGAGAGTGCAAATAATCTCATCACTTTACTCGGCTCCAGGTCTGAATTCACCCCAGCTCTCGTTGCTCGAGAGTTTCTCATCAACGTCGACATTCAACGACTACCTCGGCACTAGTAGCGATGCCATTCCTAGCCCTCGTGGATCACCATTTCCTAGCGACTACTACAACTTCCTCCCCGACTACAGCCAACAACACGTCCCCTTATCCAACAACTGCGAATCCTCGGCGAGCACCGTCTCCTGCCCCAGCCCCTCCAACGTCTCGACCCCATCATCATCAGCTGACTACAACACTGGCTATATCTCAATCAGCTTGCTCTCCTCGATCCTTCCCTCTAACACCAACTCCTCAAGCATCAGTGTTATGTTTCACAAGGACGTTGTCGAGATGGAGTATAACAACGTGGGCCTTCACAGTATAATCACCCAAGGGCTTCCTCTACCCGATATTAGCGAGGAAAGTAGTAACACTCAGAGCCTAGACGCCGGATTCCAGCTCAACAATACTTCACTGCAGTCCGGCACTCCCCATTCTCACCGCTACATATCGCATCACTGCCACCAGCACTCCGCCTGGAAGATATAGCCCATGTATTACCCTCAGGTGCAGTCGTCGGTTCACTGAAACTCTTGCCACGGTGGCTCAACCTGTATACCCCGCTGATTATGCAGCTGACCTGCCGCCTCGATGAGTTTTGGTCAGCTTCGTCCATAACTGCCGTCGGCAGGGCCAGGCCAAGATCTGCTACATTTTAAGCTAGACTTGCAGTCTCCGTTTCGAGATAACGACGGCCACGAACAAATTACATGCTCGCCACAGGTTTGACACAATCCTTTGGCCGCTATGGGGTAGAACGCGTCGCAGGGAGCGCCATCCTTGCGCATAACCCCCGAGACGCCCTGCAACCCATATCCACTAATCTTGTATTCGCACATGACCGGTTGCAAATCACAAAGTATATTTTTAGGCTTGAAATTGCATTAGCAAGGAATTACCGCCTCTTGTGGTAGAGCTCACCGAAACCTAAACCTAAACATTCCTAGTGACGGGTTGAGTGTTACCGGTGTTTATCGGTGAACGGTGATCGGTGAACGGTGAACTGTTGCTGTTGAAGGGTCGGAGTTGCGACGAAGGCGGCCATCGCTTTTGCTAACTTGTGATGGAACTCAATCCGTTTGACGGTCGACAGTGAGAGAGAACCTGAAGAGAGAGCCCGAGGCCCCGACGTTACTCCTGTTGAAGATTACAATTAATCTGAATGATCATGTTGGCAAAAGTCATTTTTCGATGTTATGTTGTTAGACCACGCAGGGATGCCGAGTGCAGTTAACAACTGATTTGTTATTATTTTCTCCTTGCAGTCGAAGGACCTTTGAGGCCTTATATCTTCGACTAATTCTTCCTAGGACTTGAGTCCTAGACTCCTAGAGTCCTAGATGACAGTCCTACGATTTGAATTTTAGGACATCAAGCTTTAGCTTTAATCTTGAACCTTGGTCATGAAGTTGAGGGGGGACGACCAATTCTTTCAACACTAACCGGCATCACTTTGCCAATCCTGGATTGCTTACAACTCACATCAGTGATAGGAATAGCACACAGTTTCCTTGTGACTTCATTGTAGCTTACCCATGTTGGAAAATCCGGGAATCCCCCTTCCCTTCAGGATTCAGACAGTTAGTCTGAAAGTCCTAGATTTAAAGTTCAAAGTTCGAGATACTATCATCTAGAGTAATATGCCCGAGAATAACTCTCAGCTTAATAATGAATAACCAAGTTTTACAAAATATATTTTCACCCAGCACTACTGCGCAATATAAACAACAACCCAAAGGCTGATTGGTATAAGCAGTTACGTTGTGGTTTGACTGACTATCTGGAGAAGGGCTAACAAGACTACAATCTTCGTATTGGTATAAATGGGCTTTGGATACAGTCGGGGCATTATATATGTCCTCCCTGTAGCGAGTCGAAGAGAAAGCCCTACACACGGCCTGGTCCTTTCTAGAGCCACTTGGCACACCACTCGACTGCTTTCATGAAATAATCTTGTGTATTCCAAGCAAATGTGGGCGTTGAGATATGCCTTATAAGGGCTATAATGTTGAGATTATATCTTCTGGGCGAATGTCGGACTCGCTTCTCTACTGATAGTATAGGTCTGGCGCGAGGCTAGTAAGCTTGGGATCCCGGGGAACGTAAAAGAATTGATGCATGGTTTATGGATGCTTCACTTGACACACAGGGAGGGGATGGATATAACATAGCCACCGTGACTGGGGTTTTCCTCAAATCACGAAACATATACTTGATTTCAATTGCTGGCCAATACTGTGAACCATTTGCCTGCCACGAATAGCGAAGGACACTACGTTTGCCGACAATATGGGCAAGTCTCCGTTTAAACGGAGGGGGAAACTGTTGTGCTTTCAAGACGTTTGCGACCCTGTACGTACTTGCACCGGCGGGTTTCCTCTGAGTAAAGAAAATGGGGCGTTGTATTAGATCCATGAGGATTATGGCATAGAATGGGAAACAGGCGGATTCTAGTAGTCAATATTTCCGATCGCAGGGGTACCGGTCATAAGCATTTGTGTTACTGAACAGTGGATATCACCAAGTCCCCACGAACTCAAGTCTGGCACGAGCCCGATTCGCATGTCCTAAATAGTCCTTATGGGATGGGATGGATGGAAATAGAGCGGAGATAGACACGCCCATGGAAACAAATAGGGATTTATACGACAATTTGTTGTTTATATTGCGCAGTAGTGCTAGGTGAAAATATATATATTTTATGAAACTTGGTTTTTTCATTAGTGAGATGAGAGTTTTTCTCAGGTTTATATCTCTAAATGATTTCATCTAGGACTTTAAACTTTAAATCTAGGACTTTCAGACTGTTAGTCTGAATCCTGAAGGGAAGGGGGATCCCCGGATTTTCCAACACAATTTAAACTACACCACAATTAATAATAAAAAAATAGAGTTCTAGAAGGGATCCTCTAACTTTTGTTCGACCTGGGGGTTTAGATTAGAACATTGGTTGGACAGACTGCAAAGAGAATACAGGAATATGCATTCAAACCTCTACCAACGTGCACGGGTAAGCAAGATCTAGTTCACGAAGATACTCGAGACAGAGGGGTGTGCAGAGGCGAGAAATATGTAATTTACAAAATTACAAGCAGTCCTTCGTACAGTAGACGCTAGGCTAAGTGATGTAGCAGTCACAGATCACATTCGCCTCCGATCAAATCACGAGAAAGAAATCAAAAGGTCGATAGTCCTAATCATCTCATGGTGCTCTGGCTATCCAGCATCTCTGAGATCTGGTGTATACGACTAGTGAGCATCAGAAACTATCTCAATCTCGTCATCCCTGATACCCCATTCGGCGTAGACTTGTGGTGTTGGCCACGACTGGAATCTAGCATTGCTGGATGAATGGCCCGAGCTAGATTTAGCTGAGGCATTACCTCGATCTGTTATATGTGTGGGAGTCAGTGTGTCCAACAATCAATTAAAGCAAAAATTGGATTCCTTACTTGACTTGGTTGATGGTAACCCCTTGCTTGACCTGGTTTACTCGATGAGGGTGCCTTACTTTACTTGGTTGGCCGCCATTACTCGACCGATCACTAACGATGTTCATTTCCCTTCTCAACCCCTATTGATAGACCTGAGTTAACATACCCGTTCGAAGCAGGTGTTTCTGGCATTCAATCGCTGCTACGGTGTCCGAGCCAAGCCGGTTCCGTTCATCCGTAATCTCCTTCTTCGTATGGGGAAAGGCACGCGCACACTCAGCGCTCATTGCTGGACAACTGAACAAGTATGTATGTATGTATGTATGTATGTATAATTTTCGTCGGGGGGCCATCAGCCCCGAAAAGTTCCCTACTTGGGCACAGGACGTGCTGAGCTAGGGGTCGCTATCTATGATATACTTACACAATGCGCGCATTTTCTGCAAGGCACAATAACATACCACACTATCCAGCATATCATCGGCACAAACGGCGCATCGTATCGAGCCTGTTACCTGTCAGCGGGATAAGCAGGCGCAGCTGATAAACAGTAGCCGCAAGACAAGCCTATGACCAGGTAAATTATGGTAAAGCCATGGCTGCGGAGAAGATGGTAGGCTTGCTTGGCAATATGGCGTCAAGGCGCCATTTCCGCGAGGCTGGTGATACCCTGCTTGGCGGCCTTGGAGATGTGAGGGTCAGTTCTCGCTGCCGTGTCCAACTCGTTAATCAGCGCTGTTGCGACCATGATGGCAAGGTGCATGATGGATGAGGTCAGCGCGAAGTATGGCATAAAGGACGGTGCCCGCTTCAACGTGTATAGTTGGGAATAGGATGTGAGAAAGCTCTGCATGGCATTTGCAGCTTGTAAACAGAGGTCTCGCGATAACACCGTGGACCCACTAATACGTAATTTAACCAAGAGCTGGAAGAGCAGCAGGGCCGCAAAGTGGTAATAAATGCTATATTAATGATTAATACTTAGAAATGTCTTAATAGCCCTGAAAATGATCAATCCGTTGTCATCTCTACCCGCCAAGGTCGCTGAACAACAGCTTCCTGGCTATATCTCCGTTGGATCCTCTTCCTCACACGATAACACATCGGGCGGCCTTTCTACCGAGGAAGATAACGGCAAAACCTTTCAAGTTAATTCCTCGAAGCAGGCAGGCTTGAAATCTTACTTCATACGGGCTACTAGCAGCCCGAAATCAGTCATTAAGCCATTATGCAGGCCAATATAGACTAATCAATTCATCAACCTTACAGGGCTAGTAAGATCATTTAGATCGAATCCTAGTGCTACCATACAGTCTCATTCTGATAGATTATGCCTTAACTGCGGAGGATAGGATGCTGAATACTGGGAGAAATTGGCCTTCAATCAGGCCTGTCATGGCATGTACGTCAAATCGGTAGCCAATATACCATCCAGGACCACCGAATGGGCACCCCCACCTAATGGACCACCAAAATTTCAATCTTCCCATACAAACTCCGAATTTTCAAGTACATCGCATTCAGCCAAGAACGTAGATACTCGCAAACCTATACCAATGTTGTATAGCAGTTTTCATGAAATTTTCATATCGGCTTGACTTTTCCCCGTTCCGCCTTGTGGCCTAGTTCTCTAGCACTTTGAATTCTTTCGCATTTCTCCTCATCTACCCCACGAGACTCCATCCACTCAAGCCGAACTTTTACCTAATTTACTCGCCGCAACTCCTTCCGTAATGGTTCGCCGTAACTATACCGAAGATGACGTAGCTGAGGCTATATTCGACACCACCGATAGAGGCCTCTCACAGAATGAGGCGGCCCAGAAACGTGGAGTACCTCAGTGGACCATTTCGAGACGACTTTCCGGTCAAGCAAGCAGGAATGAACGTATCCAGGCCCACCAGCGTATTCCAACGAGCCAGGAGGAGACGCTTATTCGTTGGGTGCTGCGACAAGAGTCCCTGGGCTATGCTCCCTCGCACAGCCAGCTCCGCGCCTGTGTCGAGGCCATCCTTCAACAACAAGGCGATAACAAACCTTGGGGCAAGCACTGGACCACCAGGTTCGTCAAACGTCACCCAAAACTATCTACCAAGATTGGAAAACGTCAAGAAGCCGCCACATTTGACGGCTTTACTCCGAAGGCGGTCAATTGGTACTTCGATATTTGGGAGAACGAGTACGGCTGGATCAAGCCTGAGAACACAGTTAACGTGGACGAGGGCGGCATAATGGTTGGTTTCGGTAAGTCTTCTATAAGTACTCTATAGGCTTTTATAGGGCATAGCTAATTGGTTGTCCATGAGGCCTGGATAGCCTCGTGATTGGGAGCTCTGACCCGAAGAAGAAGGCGATGTTGAAAGGCGTTCAGTCGCGCACCTGGACTTCGTTTATTGAGGCTGTCACCGCAACTGGCCGTGCTTTGAAACCGGGAATTATCTTTAAAGGAAAAGAGCTGCAGAAGCAGTGGTTTCTGAACGAATTCGAATTGATAGCGGACTGGCACTACATCACATCCCCGAACGGCTGGACCGACAACCATATTGCTCTCGAGTGGTTGAAGGGCGTTTATCTACCACAAACAGAGCCTCGTGATGCATCGGATGCGAGACTCATTATCCTTGACGGTCACGGGAGCCATGCGCAGGTGAGCATTTCGGAGTTTTCGCCGCTGAGTCACCCGCTATAGGGTCGCTGACGAGCAGCCAGGACGAGTGGATGGCTACGTGCTTTCTGAACAACGTCTACTGCTGTTACTTACCAGCACATTGTTCCCATGGTCTGCAGCCATTAGATAATGGGATTTTTAATGTCATCAAAGGTGCGTACCGGAAAGAACTCCAAATGCTGGCTAGTTTGACCGATTCTGCGCCGGTTGACAAAGTCAACTTTATCCGGGCATACGCGAAAGCCAGGGAGGCGGGCATGAGGAAAGATATTATCTTATCCGGCTGGAGATTTACTGGAAGTTGGCCTATAAATCGTCATAAGGCTCTAACACATCCTGAAATTCAGCCGGACAAAGAAAAACTGCTGGAAGAGTTCAAGACGCCGAGCCCTCCTCAACTGCACTCAGATGATACGCCGAAAACGAGTCGGCAAGTGAGGGAAATGGCCAAACACCGAAGCCGTCCGACCAGGCAGAAGTACAATAAGATCGCAAAGGGATTGGAAGCTTTAGAGATGAAGGTGGCCGTTCAGAATGCGCGGATTACTGGCCTCGAGGAGCAGATGGCTCAGGTGCGGCGAGGGAAGAAAAGAAAGGCGGTACCGAACCCGAACCGACGATTCATGGCTCTAGCGGAGTCTCTAGCGACTGGAGAAGCTCTTCCTAACTCAAAGGGGGCAGAAATAGAGGTAGATGTGGATGAGGAGGTCGAGTCGGTGATTGAGGTGGGTGTCGGGTTAGAGGATGAACGTGAGGACTCTACGGTCGTAACAAAGCACTGCCAGCGCACATGCAGCGGTCGGGAGGTTAAAAAACCACGTAGAGAGTAAAATTCAAATAACTTTATAGAAACTCTCTTTAAAGCCTCGTTTATTGATTGAAAATTGGGCCTGTTTTTGCGGACATCAATATTTGGATTTTATATGGGAAGATTGAAATTTTGGTGGTCCTTGTGAAACATGCCCCACAAACTCTAAATCGACCCTACACAAAGCGGGATTCTTAAAGCGGGACCCTCAGAAAGATGAATCCCTCAAAAGCTCACGATGAGAAGATTTACGTTCGGTTCATTTGACGACAGCCAGACTTTCAGAATCTACAGACTATCACTCATTGTAAACATAGCGGCATGCCCAGTTCGGCTCCAGTTCTTTTGCGACAAGGCAGCCGAGGGGCTGAGTTTCAACAATCCAGTGCTAGAGAGCCTGATCACCGCGTATCCGAAGGTCGTCAAGAATCTCCTTTCGCCGACCGCTATCGGCGTACAATGTTGCCCTTCATGTAAGAGCACGAGGCCGGTTGTCGCGCAGTGTCCAATGTTTTGGGTCAGTTGCGGATCGCCTATCACAACCGTTATGCAAACACCAAAGTCCCATCTTCACAAAACGAGAGATCCTCATGTGAAGGTTATCGGTAATGGCGTGTATGAGAGGGTCAAACGCGAAACCCAGTCGCGGCAAGTCATCCGAGAAGAGAGGCTGGATGCTGGGGCAGTGTACGAGGCGGAAGTTGGAGGCATATGTTGAGCGGTACGTGGAACGACTGCACAGATCGAATCGTTCAGTAGACGCAAAGCAGTGGGATGCTGTGAAAAAAGGTGACAACAGAGCGAACTGGAAGAGACGCAGGAGAGTGTGTATACAAAAAGAGGCCAGAATGGCAGGGAAAGGGTCAAACTGCATAGTTGGGTTACGTCTTTGAAACGTAGGAAACACTTGAGGACTTGAGCATAAATGCAACTTTTTATTCTTTATGGGGATACTTCTTTGGGGGATGGCGATTGCGATGTGGCCTAGTCCCGCCGTCTGGGCCTGGGAAAGGATGCAAAGTGATGCTAGACTCGCCGGCGTCGGCCATGGCCGACAGAGATGGGGAATTAGAGGGGGAATTGGCCGGAGGATCTGGGCTATCTTCTGCTATCGATACATGAGAATGGCCTTCTGTAGGCTGCGGAGGCTGTTTCTTATATAAAGATCCCGCCAGGCTGGCGCTGTCAGAGCCTCGTCGCCTCTTAGAAGGGGTGAACGGAGTGGCACGACCCTCCCAGCGGGCGGATCGCTTCGAAGTCGGAGTAGAAGATGGCGTCGGCGTGGCCGTGGGGACGGCAGCCGGTCTCGGTAGGTAGGCCAAGTCGAGGACACGGAGGGCCAGCTGATTGGTATCGGTGGTGCAGCCAGCGACTTTGGCAGTGATACTGAGAAAAGCTCCCGACTGAGGGATCTTGACTTTTTGCCAACGCTTGGTGGTTTCCAGGAAACAGGTGACGGAGAACGCGACTGGAGCTGCTTTTGAGGTGTCGTAGATGGATGTTTCGACGGCGAAGCAGCGGTCCGCTGAAAAGTCAAGAGTCTTGTCGCTACGAGATGGCACGAAGCCGATAATGGTCACCATCGGACACCACTGTTCTGGCAAGTGGCGTCGATACTTGTCAAAGTCAGACACGTCTCCCGGGTGACTAGGGAGAGTTAGTTGGAGCTAGATCGGGTACAGGACAAGACGGGACGTGCCTCATCAAGCTTAAGGCTTGGACACTGATCTCCAAGGCCCCGTCGGCAGACAGGGCAGTAGAGAAGCGACCGTCGGCGTAGAAGAAGGTGTTTGCCACATAGAGGTCCCTTTCTTCTCGTGTGAGATAAGCATGGATGCGGGTATGAATAGGCTCGACGTTGACATTAGGACTATAGAAGCTACTCTCCTCAAAGATGTTGATGTCGGTCTGTATTTCGACGTAGTTAGGTGCATTTTCACGACTCGGGTCCTCTGTGACGGTGTCGACGAAGTCGCGCAGGTGGATGGTACTCGAAAAGGTCGATTGTAGAGACATGCCGAACAGAAGTTGAGGGAATGATTGGAAACGTGCCACATCTCGCGCGAAGGTGCGGGACGGCTTGCTATAAAGGGAGGGGTTCTAACATGTTTGGTGAAGGAACTTTGACTGGTTATTCAGAGCATGTGACGAATGTCACGTCAGGGGATTGAACGTGAACCTTGTTCTCATTGCCAAGCAGATGATTGGTGAGTGCGACACAGGGTCGACGGGGAAAGCGTTAGACGAGGTTACTGCCGTTTCAAAGCAAGAGGGTGCTGTGTTTGCAGGCTGATGTGGGGAATGCTCCCAAAGCGTTATCGAGCAAGGATTCAGGGGTTATTTGAGTTTAAGCCTGAAGGAGCGTGTCCTCCCGTAGCCCGGGCTGAGGAGAAAAACGGATAGTTCGGGTGTCCGGGATGGAGCAATGAACTGAGGTAAATGTGCAGATATTAGCACCAAACCCTTGGGGGCCAAGTGGCCTGCCATCCTTTGCATCACGATAGAACTATGAGGATAGGAAAGCGAGCAAACGTAGGCCATCATGGAGACGGAGAGTCTGTCCGATCTGTTCCGTCGCCTAGATGCGCGGAATCGCGAGAATGTGGCACTCGCCGGCCTGGGGATCCGTACATCGGCAGACATCTTCGAGGCTACACAGAGCCAGTACGAGCACTCTAGGAGCCAAAGAAATGCGGCATATGGAGGGTCGGTTGTTAGTCCGGCACTGGCAGATCTGGGCATTCGGACGTCAGCCGACATTCTAGAGGCGTTGAACGGGGAGAACGGCTAGAAAAGTGGTGATATGAGTTCTCACCGACGTCATCGTCTTCATCGGAAACCAGGGATCATGTCATCAGGCCAGGGCCAGGTCGTTGACAGCGCGGAAGGTACGGTAGAGAATGGGCCTCAAGAAGAACCAAGGCATCGGAGTGAACTGAAGAGGTCCGGCCCTCGTAGCGACGACGGGCAGCTACCACACAAACGTCCCAGAACTGTGGAGCGCCAGGAGAGGAGCGAGTCTGAGCAGGTGCAAGACCTCGCCAACGTGCTGGGTGTGTTGGAGGAAGACTTTGCAGAAAAGGAGCGGCTATCTGACGACCAGACATGGTGTACGCCTGTGAGCCACGAGAGAAAGGCGAAGACGGTCGAGGAGTTCTACAAAGCGTTCCACGACATGAGAACGCTGCCGGTCCTCACCTGTATGTTCTGTTATCGTAAGCATAGCAGAGCTGAGTTGCAGTATGTTGACTGGGACTGGTGGGTGGCAAATGCCATCGAAAAGCGCGACGGCTCACCTTTTAAGTGCGTTCAGTGCTTCCCTGTAGGACAGAAGATTCTCGGGTGCGCAGACTGCGTGAGACACCTGGGAAGAGGTGCGTTATCGGCAGCAGCGCGGCTGCACATGCAGTTGGGATGCGAGCACATGTTTCCTGACGAGCTGAAGGATCTCACGCCGGTCGAGGAGAAGCTGATTGCGCTGAACTCGTGCTACGGCTTTATCACCAAGCACAGCGTCTCAGATGGACATAGACAAGGCGCGACCTACCCGAGACATGTGAAGGGACATATCACGGTATTCCCAAACAACGTGCAGGAGCTAGCAACGAATGTCCTCCCACATCCGCTCTTGAAGGTCATGGATGATGTCCATATATCATGGCAGGGGCAGGAGAAACCAGCGCCGAGTGACCTGTCAACGTTACTATCGGTGCGACGTAACGCCGTTGAGAAGGCATTGCTGTGGCTCAAAGGTACAATCCGTTGTATGCTGACATCGAAATTGACGAGGCGGAATTGGATAGTTGGGATGCGCAGCCACACGGAGTGCCTTCCCAAGTTTTTGATCGACTGGAACGGAATGAGCCTTCGGCGAGGGAGAAGATGCAGACGGCGCACATTGTCCCACCCACAGAGCGCGATATCGACGATCACGAACCGGCAGATATCCAAGAGATCATGGCATCGTTAGCCGAGGGCCTAAGCACATCAGGAGAACCAGAAGTTGATGGCTTCGCCTCTGGTGAGGATGGTGACGATTGGGTCGGTAATAACAGAGATCGAGTGGACGAAACAGAATCATCCGGCATGTTCAACTTGGACGGGCGCCCAGACATCCCAGATGCGGAGAAGCTACGGTATCTCGTCAAGTCCATGGGTGAGGTGGGGCCCGGGGAGCATACACACGGAAGTACCTGGAAAGGGTCAGCCAAGGTGAGGCACGGGGGCGCCGTTGAGCCTTACATCGTAGTTTCCCGTGGTGAAGTCTTTGTAGATTCCTTTGACACCTGGTTTCTAGCCAAAACATTTCCCAGCTTGTTCCCGCTGGGCAAAGGCGGTCCCCGGCAGGCCGAAGAGCACTCCAAGGATGCGACAGGGCAAGTGCATCCTATTTTCGAGCTGGAAGCCGCTGCGCAACACCTCGTATCGTCCCGGAACATGAGCTTGGAGGCTTGGGTGAAAATGGTGATCCAGCGACACGGCGGCCGCTTTGCAACGCATCCTGTCTTTCCCTTTCTTGTTTTCAATATAGGGGTGCGGTCTAGAAACCGCCGCGTGAGCATGGCAAGTATGCGAAGGAGTGATTTCCCGGACGTAGAACGTACCATCCAAGACTTGACTGCGTCAAGGCTTGAGAAGGCGAGGGGAGAGCTAGAGGCTTGCGGTAAGACTGCTGATCCAGACGTCAACCGGCTGCTGAGGAACCTGTCACTTTACGGCTACCGTCAGCCGATGTCAAGGGAGAGCCGGCTGACAATGCGGCGGAAGATCAAGTCCCTCATAATTCGGTACGGCATCCCCGCCATCTGGTTCACGCTCAACCCAAACGATATCACGAACCCGATAAAGCTCAAGCTGGCTGTATACTGTACCTATGAGATAGACAGAGCCGAGGAATATCTAAGAAGTCTTGATCAGGCGTACAAGAGGGCTCGACTTGCGATATTGGATCCCCTCAGCTCGGCAATCTTCTTCCATCGGGAGATCTCCATGTTCTTCCAGTACTACGTGATGGTTGGGAAGGATTCGGTATTCGGGCGGGTCAGCCAGTACTATGGGGCAGTAGAGACCAATGAAAGGGGCGCGCTCCACCTCCACGGCCTCCTCTGGCTGCAGGGTAATATGTATCTGAGTTCCCTTCTCAGCGACGTTCAAGGAGAGGAGCAAGCGGCATATCGGCAGCGAGTGACCGAGTATGTTGACAGTGTCTTTACGGAGGTTCGTTTATGCCACACCTGGAGCTGGCATGTTGGTGGATAAACGCTCACACGTCTGACAGGATCTCGATGAGGAGTCTTTCGCGAGAGTGCGAGCAGGGAGATCGGTGACGTCTGACGTGTCGTCGCTATTGGAGAGAGCATTCCAATTTCCCCCGACTTTCGAAGAAGAAGCGAACTTCTGCGCAGGTGCCACACAAATCCACATGCATAGCCCTACATGCGTCAAGTACGCGATCGGGAGACGCGGAACGAAGCAGAATCCTTGCCGATTCGGGGCGCCTTGGAAACCAGTGGAGAAGACTTACTTTGACGAAAACGGGCTATTGCGGCTTCGACGCAGCCACAGCCTGGTGAACCGATGGAACAAGGTAATGGCAGTGGGGCTGCGACACAACCACGATATATCCTTCATTGTGACAAAATGTAAGGGTCTGGCGCTCGTTTACTACGTGACCAACTACGCCACCAAAGTGGAGGATCCGGTGTGGAAGCGTGTGGTGGCAGCCAAAGAATTAATTCGGCTCCTGGGCGATGATGGTACTGGGGATCAGTCGAGCAATGGGCGAGGTCGGACCGAGGGCGACAACCGTCACAGCCAAGCGCGCCGATTTCTGCTGCGAATGGCCAACAGAATCTTCACGGAACGGGCGTTGTCGCAGGTCGAGGTGTTGGCCCATTTTCAGGGATACGAGACAGAATTTACAAACAGCACCGCCTGGACGTTTCTGAACGTCTGCACTCTCTACTGGCACATCTTCCGGCAATGGCCCCTCCTGCGCCGTGCGGCCGGCGAGGGCGAGCTGGACGGGTTGATCGGGGAGACGGTGCTGCTGGGAAAAGCCGGACAGAGGATCTCGCTGTTGCAAGCTTACCCGTACCGCGGTTAGCGACTGGAAGGGTTAGCTCTTTACGACTATATGTCGGTCGTCAAATTGAAGCGGAAGGGGGGATGCGTCTGCTCGGGTAAAGTAGAACTAGACAGGGCCTGGCCGTTATCGGCATCGTAGATCCAGACACTGCGGCATCCAAACCAGCTTGCGGCGGTCTGCTTAGATGGCTATTTAGGCATGGATTTTACTGAGGAGGATGATTCCTACTACAGGAGGTACGTCCACCCCGACCGACAAACTGCAATGGTGCGACTCTTCGGGCCAAGCGTATATCCGAAACTTGTATAAGACGCCAACACAGAGCGCTGACAATTGTCATGACCGGTTTTAGAGCAGCAGTATAACATCTTGGCCTCTTCATTCCTTGGCATGCTTTCCTGTGCGAGTCATCTGGCGAGATAAACAGGATTTGGGAGACACAGAAGACATGCCTCTCCAAGCGCATGACGTGGCTAGCGGACAACATCCAGTTGCTGCGGCGATCGGCCGAGGACGTGGCGCGGGATGCCAGGCAGTGGGCGGCATTGTCCGGCGAAGGAGATCCCGCTGCCGACGCAGTCGGATCAGGCAGTACGGAAGGGCACGACGCACAGGGCGTAGAGCACCGGCCTGGTGGTGTCGGTTTGGCGACCCGCCTGATAGACGTGCTAAGGAATGCGATGACGAGAAAAGAGATCACAGCCGGCTCAAAAGAGATCTCTTCTATGGTTGAGCAAATGTACCGCTTCCAAGCGACTGCCCTCGACTCCACCGACGACCTTCGTGCTACGGTCATCCCTGATCATGATGCGCATATCCTAGGAGGTTCAATCTCGCGGGCAGAGATCCCCCGGCAGGAGCAGCTGAGATCCATCAAGTAACAGCAAAACGGTCTCTCCCGCGAACGGGAGAAGATGGTCCAGGGACTGCAGAATCAGTTGGGCGGCACAGCAGCCGCCGACGGAGTCGCGGCGCACAGCGGGTCCGACAGGCCTGGCCAGCAAGACGATCCTACCACGCATGCCGATCAAAGGGGCCCATCTCGGGATACGGGTCCATCGACGGGCGTTATGTTCGGCCCATCCACATCCTTTTGCGAGACCGGAAGGCAAGTGGCCGAGTCCTTCACACTCAACTAAAGACAAAGCATAGCGTTGCAGTTGATATGTTGCCAACTTGACCGGATGCGGCGCGACGATAACGAACCCCCCCAACTCTGCCAATTCATTGGAGGCGAGGGAGGCACCGGCAAGTCTCGCGTCATCGCTGCCATCGCGGAATTGTTCGTTCGTACGGGGCAATTCCATCGCCTGCTATTGACGGCGACGTCCGGCACAGCGGCGGCGAACATCAATGAATCACCATCCATTCCGCTTGCAGATTCTCTAAAGACACAGTCGCGAGAGTAGGCCGCGCCGGTGACCTAGACGGCTTCGCATCGTCTGGCTCGGCAGCTCTCCGCATCGACGGGCAGACCAAGATGGACTGGCAGGAGAAACAGGTCTTGGTCATAGACGAAGTCAGCATGCTGGGCGCTCGGACGCTGCACGCCGTCAACGAACAGCTCTGCAGATTGAGAGAGTCTGCTCGAGACTTCGGTGGGATTCCGATAGTCATCTTTTGCGGAGACTTCTATCAGTTCCGTCCCGTGCAGGAGCGATCGATCCTCCTCCCCAGCGCCTCCACTACCTGGGAAGGAGATAATGGCTTCGGCATAGAACAGAGGCGGCAACATGACACGGCTCACGTCCTGTGGAGGAAGTTCACCACAGTGGTGCTGCTAGATGAGCAAATCCGTGCCGCGCAAGATCCGCGACTACGTGGGCTCCTGACACGCATTCGGAAAGGGGTATAAGACCAGTCGGACGTAGAGTACCTAAACAGCCACTGTTATCAAGAAGGTAGACGGATCCCGTGGGAGTCAGGCATCACAGTGGTGACGCCGCTCAATAGAAACCGCTGGAACCTGAACATCGAAGCAGCGCTTGCCTTTCGCAAGCAATGGCAGCGGCAGGTTCGGATATTCGTCTCCGAGCATAGATGGAAGGACAATGAGCCGACGGAGGAAGAAGCCATCATGATGTTGGGTCAGGGCGACGACAGCACCATCCCGGTGCCCGCCATCTTCATGTTCGTACCTGGCATGCCCGTCGTCGTAAACAAAAACACCCATCAAGGTCTGAAACTGGGGAACGGCGCCAGTTATACGGCCCAGCACGTTATTCTCGACAAGGCTCACCCGGGCCACCAGATCGACGCCGATACCGTGCTCCATTTGGCCCGCCGGCAGGGATACTGTTGGGGTCAGAAACGACGAGAGACTTCCGCTTCATTGGTATGCCCCCCGGTACGATCCTCCTGACGCCTACGAGTGTCAAGATAGAGTGCCAAAGAAAACGGCCATGGCAGCAAGTCGATGTCTCGCGCAGAGGGCTGCCATGTGCGCCAGCGTTTGCATGTACGGACTACAAGGTGCAGGGAAGAACGTTAGATCTGGTGGCGCTGGAGCTGCGAGGGACCAGGACCACCAACATTGATGGCCAGGCGGTCCCGAGCCAATGCGACCCTTATAGCCTGTACGTACAGCTGTCGCGGTGCAGAACGCTGGACGGCATCATGCTTCTGTCTAGGGCGCGAGAGCATGACTTGATAGGGAACACGGTACCGGCGGAGATGGCCCAGGCTGAACTGAGGCTGGAGCAGCTGAGCGAGGAGACACTCAAGGGCGCGGAATCCCGGGACTGGCTAGAATAGATTTGAATAGATTTGAAACTAATTCGATTCGAAGGAAGAAGGCAGAGATAAAGCAGGAAAACTGAAAATATAGGAAGGGAAATGCGATTTTGGTTCGCCAGGTTTGACGGGGTCCGGCAAACACAGCCGATGCCTTGCGGATTAGTATTGACCCGCTGTTTCCCCACTTTGCTAACGTCAACGATGTTGGCCAGCTAAGAAAAACGCGATTTGGTGTGGCACGAACTTTACACGACGTCACGTTCAAAAGCACGTGAGATTTGTGCTTGGGTTTTTTTTGGAGCCCCGCTTCTTCGCCCGTCCTCTAAGAGCCTTTCGTTCCTCAAGGCACGCGAGGTATTGTCTCACCTGCGAAAATCCTCCTCGGCATCCAAAAGTTTCATCCTTTCCTTTCCCAAGCGACACGTCATGTACTTTACCTCACGTCCCCACCTTTGACTACCCAGGATCTGCAAGCTTTCGTCACAAATGGCACCTCTCAAACACAGCGACGTTGCGACGAGCTTCATCTTCAGATTCCCCGCTGACGACGCGGCCAAGAAACCGCAGGTGGCCCTCTTCCGCCGGAGCAGTCACGTAAACACTTACCAGTAAGCAAAATGTCTTTCCTGATCAGGGAATCGTGCTTACATACTATAGGCACAAGTATGCAGGCATTTCTGGAAGCGTTGAGGAGACTGACGCAGATCCTCTCGCCACAGCCTGGAGGGAACTTGCTGAAGAGACTACTCTTACAGATGACTCTTTACGCCTTTTTCGAAAAGGGAAACCATTTTCGTTCGCTGATGAGTCTATTGGGAGAGAGTGGACTGTCAACCCTTTCGGTTTCGTTCTCAAATCCGAGAGCGACGGTGGCCGCGGTGAGGCTGGCATCAAAATTGACTGGGAGCATGAGGGGTACGAATGGTTCGATCCAGACGCAATCAACGACTCAGATGACTTCGAGGGCGTTCCGCGCATCCTAGAGAGTCTTAGAAAGGTGTGGTTCAATGTTGACTTGGGCGAAGTGGCAGGCAACACGCTTAGCCGGGGCTTGGTCGCTCTGCAGGAAGATCACGAAAGCGGAGCGCGCCAGCTAGCTACCAAGGCTCTCGATACCTATATCGATGTTATTAAGAAACTCGATTCCACTGATCAAGTTCAGTGGTGGAACAATATCAGGTTTGCGGGATGGCACCTGTGGAAGAACGGGCGAGAAAGTATGGGCGCGTCTATCTTGAACGTTGTTCTATCGGCTTTGGACATAGTTCAAGACGGAATCCCACCCAGCGGTCCACTAGGTAAGAGCTCGATCGATAATATCGTCAGAGCCTTGGGGGATTACGCCCGCGACCGACATAATACCACTTCAAGAACTGGCGCGATGTTCCAGGCTTTCATAGAGCAGCATTTATCGGGAGGCGGACCACTCAAAATCCTTACCCTATCATCTAGCTCTACTATCACTTCGGCCATCACGTACGTTATAGGAAATACTTTGCGGCCTGTGGAAGTCCGTGTGCTCGAATCCCGGCCACTCTTCGAAGGTGTCAAGATGGCACAGTCAATTGCTTCATGTGCCAACAATTCCAAGACCAAGACCCGTTTGATAATCCACACTGATGCAAGTGTCGGTGTTGCAGCGAAAGACATTGATGTCGTACTCATCGGAGCGGATCTGATCGACAAAACAGCCGCGGTTAGCAACAAAGTTGGTTCTCTGCCTACTGTTCTGACGGCCAAGTACGTGTCTCCAAAAGCCAAGATTGTCGCTTTGTCAGAGAAGGAGAAGGTGCTCCCTTTTGCGCCGCCAGGTCAGGAGGAGAACGATCCATGCGAGCTTATGCAAGCTTGGGGAGACCTCAGCTCAGCTGTGAAGGGTGTTCCCCACTCTCAAGTCACTGTCAAAAACGTGTACTTCGAGTGGGTTCCATCCGATTTGATCGATCACTACATCACTGAGGACGGAGTCACCGGTTGTGAGGGAATATTGAACTATGCCCAGGAAGTTGGGAAGAAGGCTGACCAATATTTTACCAATCTCTGATGTGAAAATCCGAGTGAGACAATCTCGAGTATGCAGGCATGGTCCTTGACCCCGACAATCTTGAGAGTTATATTACCTCTTTCATGTTGCAGCCAATAGCAGTAACATATGGCCTTTTCATGCCTCTTGGTGCCTTGGAGCATATGACGGAGGCTCGAATTCACATTTCCAAATGTGATCGAATCAGTATGGCTGTGTGGGTTGTTTGACATCGCCTGCACAGTTGTAAGGCTTTTCATGCGATCTCTCTTGCCAGATTTGCATCTGCTATTGGGGTTTCCATTCAATCACCATCAATAAAGATGCAAGGGTGTTGAATGTTGAATATTGGTCTCGCCACTGACTGGAAGTGCCTATTTCAGGCATTAAAAACTGTATTTCAGCTCACGGGGAGACCAAGGTTCGACATCAGAATATTGTAACCCGTTTTGCCTGGAGGCGTCATTCTAGAATGTGCATTCAAGCCACCTATAAGCCCTTGCGAAATTATGGCGTATCGACAGAACGCCAGGTGCGGAACAACACGTTCTCAGTAAGCAGCGCGAAGGATCCCTGGGATTCTGGGGTATATGTCAGCCTTACAGCCCTAACGACATAGCCCGCGACTTAACGAACTATATATATATCAGTAATGCGTGGAGGGTGCGGGTTGGAGCGGCGTCTTGTAAGTGTTAGTGGAAATGGCGGGCGGGTTCAATAACACGTTAAAAATTCCCAGTAAATTAACCACATCAATGCATAAGGAAAAAAGTAGATGAATCGATAGCTTTCAATGTAATAAATCTTTTTAAGAGACACTAGAGGATTTTATTTATTGAGAGAAATGGTTATTGTCTATTGAAGATAAAATTCAAGGTCGATTTGACATCTGGTAATCTAAATCCCTGATAAGTGGCATTAGAAACGGGCGAATGAGAGGAATTATAAACCAAAAAGAACCTTGTCAAGCCTAAAAGTAGCCAATACGATGCATTTTAAAATCGAAAGAACCCTGTTATGTCCTCATGAACGAATAAGAAAATGCTATGGCTTGCTATATCCTGCATGTCTTTTGGTAGACAAAATTGTCAAGATCAACAGTAAGCATACTTAACTACATCGCAACCAAGCAAAGACAATATTGCACATAAGGATCCTCTTACTTACATTAGAAGAATATAGGTATAGCTTGAATAATGACCTTACTATATTACTTGATGATAAACTCAAAAGGGAAAAGAACCTTGCCTAAAGTATATAATGTCATTAGTATCTATTAGAACCTTTTCTTATTTTAACCTACCCTAAGGTAATTAGTTATTCTATATCTCTCTCCAGACCATAGCCATCATCATCGTAATTATCACCATAAGATAAATTGCTTGCTGACTTGAATCTTGCCACTTCGTGTTGTCTAACATGACGCGTCCCCTTGTTATTATCACAGCCACGATCATCAAAACCTTGACCTTAAACCAATTACTTGTCTTAACTATGGCATAACCTAGCTAAACTCTATCACTACCATTGTGACTTTCTTACTTCCCTATCCAATCAAAGACCAGAGAGTGCCAGAGTTCCCAGGTAAAAACACCCTCTTTCTCATAAATAGTGTTTTTACTCATTTCGGGAAGTCACATTAATATGAATAGAAGCCAATAATAATTAGTAGCTTATTAAGGGCAAAAAAGGGGATGATATAGACTAAATTCATAATGAACAAATGCAGGAGGAAATAGTAGGATGAGAGTTCGTGAAGATCGCGATGCATTATATAATACCAATTCATAACAATACTCACTGAAGATAGGTCGCCGAGCATTGACCGCACAAGAAAAGGCAGAACGACAGAGGCAACGACAGGAGGCGCTCCGCGCGAAACAAACGCTGGAACTTGCTCGAGAGTGTGCTCTCGATCCTCATCTACGCGTGGCTGTTGACCGTCCATTGCCTGCGTCATCCGCATCACAGATTATAACGGCTACTATAGGTTCATTAGAGTCCACCTCTTCTATCAATCTAAATCTACTGGCTAGTGTTCTAACGACAAGGCTTATATGACTAGCTCGACCGTACGCAAACGAAGGCGATAGTCCTGTGGATCCGCTAGCACGAGAAAGGCACGCAGCTTCAACCAGTGATCGGGAATGGTCTGGTCTGGTCTGGGGGTCCAGACCAGACCAGAGCAGCTGCTTACATAATAACCGGTTTGATAGACCGGTTAGACCAACAAGACCGCCAAGAATGAGGCTGTCAAGATTCCACGTGACAGGTCACGTGTACGCTCAGATAAATACGGTATTGTCGCTCAAAGGCAGAACGTTCTCTGCTCCCTGAGCGACCTCTTCGTTAGAA
>NC_030991.1:1300268-1355418 GCF_000149955.1 Fusarium oxysporum f. sp. lycopersici 4287
CTCTTCACACTTAGATGAACCAGAAAAATGATGAAAGTCAATAATGTTAAGCCTCGGGGCTTTAAAAACGACCAAATCTTAGCGCCCGAGCAGCGCCATGATCTACTCTGTGGATCCAGGAAACTCCAACGGCGCCAGCGTGGCATGCCATCTAGACGCGATATTGTGGCTAATTCAAGAAAGCTCACGGATCTAGAAGAGAGATCCATTGTGCAATATGTTCTTGACTTGGACTCACGATCATTTCCTCCCCGCCTTCGTGATGTGGAAGATATGGCTAATAAACTGCTCGCTGACCGCGACGCGTCGCCTGTCGGCAAGCGCTGGGCTTCTAACTTTATCAAGCGACAACCAGAGCTAAAGACGCGTCGTTTTCGCAGATATGACTACAAAAGGGCCAAATGCAAAGATCCAGAGGTTATTCGGGGCTGGTTCGCGCTCGTGGAGAACACAATTACCAAATATGGCATTGACGCGACGGATATCTACAACTTTGATGAGACTGGCTTTATGATGGGCGTTATCTCAACAGGTATGGTTATTACAAGTGCAGAAAGAAGTTCCAACGCAAAATTGGCCCAGCCTGGAAACCGGGAATGGGTTACGGTGATCCAAGGCGTCAGTTCGGAGGGTTGGTGCGTGCCGCCGTTCGTCATTGTTGCGGGCAAAAATCACCTCTCGACCTGGTATCAAGATAGCCCGCTTCCGCAAGATTGGGTCATCGCCACGACTGATAACGGCTGGACAACAAACGAAATTGGCCTAGAATGGGTAAAGCATTTCGACAAGCACTCCAAGTCGCGAACTACGGGTGATTATCGCCTCCTCATCCTAGATGGTTATGAAAGTCACTACTCAGCAGGTTTCAAGACGTACTGCAAGTAAAACAAGATTATAACTCTCTGTATGCCTGCTCACTCGTCCTATATACTTCAGCCTCTCGATTTTGGATGTTTTGGCCCGCTTAAGCAAGCATACGGTCGATAAATCGAGAAGAAGTTGAGGGCGGGTATAAGCCATATCAGCAAGGAGGACTTCTTTTCTGCATTTTGTACAACATTCCGAGAATCTATGATAGACAATAATATCCGGGGAGGCTTCTGAGGGATAGGTCTTGCGCCTTTGAACTCGGAGAGCGTGGTTTCTAAGCTTGATGTGAAACTACGAACGCCGACACCAGTTTTGGAGGTCGACGAGTTGCTGGTACCTTGGGTATCGAAGACGCCAAACAATCCGATTGAGGCGACTTCACAATCAGACTTTATTAAGAATCGAATCTCCAGACACCAAGGAAGCTCTCCAACTTCTATATTGGATGCTGTAGATCAGTTTGCTAAAGGAGCACGGGGAATTATGCATCAGATCGCCCTATTGAAGTCGGAAGTGCAGATCCTTCGAGAAGAGAATGAGACACTTAGCCGGCGTTGGCATGTCAAGAAGAAACGTCTGAGGCAGGGAGGAAGCCTAACACTCCGTCAGGGTCAAGATCTGCAGGGCCAAAATGATGTTGATGTGCAACTACAAGAAGAAAGTCGCAGTAATGGGCGTCTCAAGCGGAAGGCGGGGTCAGAACAACGACGATGTGGTGTCTGCGGCAGGACAGGACATAACGCACGAAGTTGCCAGATAGAAGCAGCAGTATCTTAAGAATTACATCATAGTAAATTTGAGTCGATTGATGATGATTTGGTTCATTTTGCAGGGTAGGGAATCGTGAGGGTGCGGCTCGGCGCGACATTCGCTTGTCTGCGACATTCGCTTATCATGCACGTTACGCAATGGCGTCATCGTAAGCTGCCTCGTCGTCATGGAGCCTGTCGGTAGAAATATATTGTTCATACAAATCTGTTGTGGAGACAGGAGCGTCTGTTCGAATACGCTTATGTTCCCGCTGGCGATCGAATGCTGGGTCAGGAGCTCTCTCCTTCCTGGCTGGTGGTGGCAGCATCTCAACAGGGTGTCTTCCCTTATACTCTGTCTCCCAGAGATGCTTCACCGCTGATTGTGCATTATTAAACCACCTCCTCTTCTCTTCGTCGCCGTGAAGAACCCACTCTTGCCTGAACCACGCCCACTTGCAATATGGATCGAGGATTTGAGCCGCATAGTATGCCGGTGGAAGGTCAGTATCCTCAGGGAATCGATTCTGCCAATTCAACTGTTGGTTGTTGTAGTACTCGGCACATTTTGACACGCGGCATCTGCGCAGCTTTGAAGGTACTTCCATGTAACGTTATTATCGTCCTCAGAGTGGATGTCGTGGTAGTGATCCTTCGTCTCGCTTATCTCTCGAAGAAGGCAGTCCAAAGTTGAAAACCAGTCAGCAAGTGATGTCTTCTTACGTTCAGAAAGCAAAGTTGCAGCATAGAAGTATTTTAGAGCGAGTTCAATCTTTTCAAGCTCGAACCAGTGCTGTCCATCAAGTTTAAAGTTCGCAATCCCTTGAGAGCCTTTCCCAGGTACATGGCGAGCTGAGAAGATCTCTAAACATTCCCGAACATTTAATGCCCGTGTAATTGAATGAAACCATGAATTCCAGCGTGTTGAGTTGTTCTGGATAAGCTCGAGCCCGTCGAATTCAGAGAGATCTCCGCCGATAATGATTGCAGCAAACTCCTCACGGCGTTGTGGAGCAAGCCTAATGTATCATACGAGGTTGTGAAGCCGACCTAAACATCCAAATTTATCCAGAGCTCTTCCACCTTCGCATAGTCTCCGCGTTGATAGTGCTTTTCAAGCTTTGCTAGATACTTCTCTCAGTTCCGACCCATGAGAAACGCCTGGCAGCAGAGGTTGACAATGTGGCCCAAGCAGCGAAGTCGGCAATGGCGACGTTATTTCGAGTCCATCCATGGGCAGAGCTCCTTGAGTATGAATCCAACAGTGGTATCATTTGACGAGGCATTATCCAGCATGAAATATCCAATCTCATCTCCGCCGATATCATATTCTTTTAGCAATTCAAGAACAACTGATTCAAGATTCTCGCCAGTGTGTTCGCCGTACACACGTCGTATACCCAAAACGGTAGTTCGTCGCTTGCCAGTAGTGTCAATCCACATGGCGATGACACCTAGAATAGCGTAAGGATTTGGCGAGGTCCAGAGATCAAAGGAGATGGAGATTCTACACCGCGAGCGCTGGAGGTCCTCTCTGAGCCGCTGCTTCGACAGAAAGGCGTCCATAACCCAACTTCGAATAGTTTTCGCTGCCTTTGGAAGGTGGTTGAGAAGTGCCGGATTCAAAAAGAAGAGTAGTTCTTGGAAATACCGATTTTCTAGTTGAAAGAAAGCAATATGACAGTACACAATCCAACGAATTAGAAGCTCTTTGAACTTCTCCATTGAGTCTTTCCAGAAGAAGGTATTAGTAGCAGCCGCGCTCTTCTGCTGATCTAGTACAGACTTCCGTGTCGAACTATGTTTCTTAATACCACTCTAGGGATCAATCTGGTGCTTCTGTTCTAGGTGATTTCTGACCTTAGAAGTGCCATTGATAACAAACAATTCTTGCTTGTTCTTTCCAGCCGTGCACTCGTGACAGTAATACACCTCTTTCTTATCGCTACCTCGAATATATTGGAGGCCATACTTCCAGATGTGTGATGTACCTAGACGAAATCCCTTCTTTGTAATTGTCGCGCGTTTCGCGTAGGTGATACGTTCCTGTGCAAACTCATCCGGAGGTTCGTGATATCGAACAGGGGCTGGTGATAGAGTAGGGGTGGGTGACGACGTAGGGACAGGAGATGGTGTAAGAGACGTTGAATTTGGTACCATTATAGTCAATGGAGACGGTAAGGGTGGAGCTGATGACTCCATAACAATAGCATACAAGCAGGTTGTTATGGACTTGATTGTTTTATGTGAGTGGAAAACTCAAGCTGTTCTCAGGGGCTCATAATTTCATTCCGTACTCAATGTTCTAACTGCATTAGTCTAAGATTCAGCCACCCCGATCTATTTATAGCCAGACCGGTCCAGACCATTAAGATCGGTCCGACCATGGTCTTGAGAAATCCTCAGACCAGACCAAGTCTTGGCGGTCTAAACCAGACCATTCCGATCACTGGTATCCGGGAATAAAACTCAGCAGAGGTGAACCGGCTCAGTATCCATCTGCCAGTAACCGGGGAGAAATCGAGACGACTTGTCACTTTTAATAGTAGTTAACAAACATAATAGGTCCCCCCGAACTCACCAACATGTTCCATGGAGCTGTGCAGGATAAATGAAAACGCAAGCTATCATATGATTGATGGCCTAGCCACGAAGTCAAAAGTGCAGTAGTTCGACTTCGACCATGCGATACAAACTCTCCTTGCTGAATTTAAGTTCAGCCACGAAAGCTTGTACTGGCAGCACAGCTGACAGAATGTCTCAGTATGACGCCTCACACAAGGTCCCCACTCGGCACGAATAGTTGCAAATCTCGGGGGACAAAGTTCGCGAGGTCATGATTACTCGGTATTGGTTAACCCCTACGCATTGTGCTTTTCATGTGCCGGTTCTGACATGTGCACACCCCGATGGCATGAAGTGTGATACGCACAAGGGACAAGTATAATGTTGCCCCAGGTACCATGGAGTAATACAACCCGAATGGAATGTATGCCCACACGGTAACCGACGGACGATATCACTATCCGCCATCGTTTCCAAGCATATAGCGCTATATAACAAGAACAGTCAATTTAAGAATGAAACTGTCTGTTAACTTAAATGGCTTACCAGATTACGAGCGCGTCAGGCCAGGCCGAATGTTCTCCTGGGCCCTCGATTTCCATCTCTGTTGTTACTTGTTTATACACCCGCGGCGGAGCTATTGAGTCTAGCTGTTGCAGATTGCTAACCTCGGGGTTTGTGCTTCTCGACGATTGGTCGCTCTCTGACTCTGAGCTCGCGAGCGTGTTGTTACTAGGGGTTCTGAATTTAATGCTTCCTTATTGTTAGCTCTAGTACTTATGCTCTTATTTGTCGACCAGGGCACGACATACTCGTATATAAGAAGGATATATAAGATAAGAAAAACCACGATAATGATGATTATGGGGATTGGATGCGCTGGGGTTTGGTCGTCTTGGCTCGGTGGGGTACTATTTAATATCGTCATGATTGCTTGATGGTTTCTTAATCAGACCACTTAGTCTATCATTCCAAAATGCACGAAGTGCGTAACCGCCGGATTTATATTATAATGTTCAGCTTCGAGGCTATATCAGGCTCACGTAGCTTGAACTTTTCGTTAGCTTTCCCACACCGGGACCATCGTCCGCTATTGGCTTTGGCCTGTTGTGGTCTGATCTGGAAAGTTTATGTCGAAGGCTCCACGCAGACTCCTTATTTTCGCATGTGATCTTATCCCCCTTCCTTCCAGATCAATCAGGACCCTCAACTGCAACAGCCTTACCCATACACAACCAGCCGCCAGTCGCCGCCAGTCGCCGCCAGTCGCCGCCAGTCGCCGCCAGAAGAGTTGTCACTGCAAAGCTAAAAGGTCGCTCGAGGATTGCTCTCCGCTACCCACTCAAGCTATCAAGCCAATAGGTGCGATATCCACAGTCCTGATAGTGTCTGCTCGCCGCTATCAACAAGTGGGCAGCACCGAGAGGATACGCGTTCATAACTGGAAGATCTTCACGATCAACTAGCGGCAGGCAGATTATCACCTACGCATGCGATCGATGGTGTCGTCCGCCTACCATGCAGTACCCACCTACCGGTCAGCGAAAAAAGAATTTCCCCATACAAAATGTCCAACTTCACTTGCACAGTGCTTGGCCAAAATTGAAGTTATTTACATGGAACAGATTGTGTCTTACTGAGAGTTTCATGCTGTTTCATATTGGCATATTCATTTGTATTTTTCACAAGCAGTTTGGTCGCATGGCACTAAGGTAAAATTTCTCAAATGTCTCCTTCATCACCCAGCCTCCCCGAAATTTCATCAAACTTTTCTCTATAGCAGCTTCCTTTAATCGCCTTGAAAATGCCTCAACAGTCTTATACAGAGAATGATATTATTGAAGCTATACTGGATGTTACAGATAGTCGCCTCTCGCAGCACCAGGCCGCCCAGAAGCATGGAATGCCCCAAACCACTCTGTCTGGCCGATTAAGAGGCCTACCGTCAAAGTCCGAGGTCACCCAACCTGCCCAGCTGTTATACAAATCCCAAGAGGCTAGATTAGTTACATGGATACTTCGACAAGAGGCCCTGGGCTATGCTCCTTCCCACAGTCAAGTTCGCGCCACCGTAGTTGCCCTGTTGAGACAGCAGGGCCGGGGAAGGCCTATCGGTGTACACTGGCTAGCCAGGTTTATTAAACGCCATCCAGAGATAGATACGAAGGTAGGAAAACGCCAGGAAGCTGCAAGGTTTAATTCTTTTACCCCAATGGCCGTCAATTGGTACTTTGATATCCGCGAGCGAATATGGCTGGATCAAGCCTGAGAACACGGTTAATGTTGACGAGGGCGGTATCATGGCTGGATTTGGTGAGTACTGACCACTTCTGATACAAGACTTGCCAATAAATTGCAAATATAGGTTTGGATTCCTTGGTAATTGGCCAGTAGCGATCCCAGGAGGAAGGCCTTCCTCAAAGGCTCGCAGTCCCGCACTTGGACTAGTTTTATCGAAGCCGTCACTGCAGATGGCCGTCTTCTAAAGCCTGGAATTATCTTCAAGGGCAAAGAACTTCAGAAGCAGTGGTTTATTGATGAGTTTAACAAGATCGCCAACTGGTATTATATCACGTCCGATAACGGCTGGACAGACAACCATATTGCGGTCGAGTGGCTCAAAGAGGTTTATCTGCCCCAAACCCAGCCAGCAGATAAGTCTGATGCAAGGCTCATCATATTAGATGGCCATGGGAGCCATGTATCTATAGGTGTCTACCTGTTCTCGATCAGAAATACCGCTGACTGAAAATCCAGCATGAGTGGATGGCCACATGTTTTTTGAATAACGTGTATTGCTGTTACCTGCCTGCACATTGCTCTCATGGCCTGCAGTCACTAGATAATAGTGTTTTAAACGCATCCAAGGCTGCATATCGAAAAGAGCTCCAAAAACTGGCAAGCCTGACAGATTCTGCGCCCGTAGACAAGGTCAACTTCATCAAGGCCTATGCCAAAGCCAGGGAAGTAGGTATGACGAAGAAAAACATCCTTTCAGGCTGGAGAGTAACTGAGAACTGGCCGATTTCACGACGGAAAGCGCTCATACATGCCGAAATCCAACCAGACAAGAAGGAAACGACGCTTGGATCAGACGGCCACAGAGACGGGCAAGTCGACTCTGATAATACGCCAAAGACCAGCCGTCACATCAGAGACCTGGGGGAAGAACAGGAGCCCCTCTACCAGAAGGCGGTATTCTGTGATATCAAAAGGGTTTGAAGTCCAAGAGTCCAAGATCGCCTCTTTGAGCACCAGAATAGCCAGCCTGGAGGAGGAAGTTGGCCGGTTGAGCAGAGGCAAGAAGAGAAAGGCGATACCAAACCCCAATAAGAGATTTATCACACTGGCAGAGGCTCTAGCAGATGGTGACACTATTTCAGAGCCAAATGAAGCAATTGAAGGGGTGGATGTTGTTGAGGATGTGATCGAGGTGGGAGGGATAGAAGAGGATGAGAGGTCAAATTCAGGGAAGGAAGAATTAGGTGTCGTACGCACCCGCACAGGGCGTGAGGTTAAAAGACCCAGAAAATATCAAAATAGAATCAATTTTGATCTAAATTCTAGAGATAAACTTATTTTTACTATTTTTATTAAGTTTTTCCCATGAGGTTAAAAAAGTGCATTATGTATGGGGGAATCTCTTTTTCGCTGACCGGCAGGTGGGTACTGCATGGTAAATACATCCTTGGATAGTTATCTCCAGATTTCGCTTCTACTTCCACTTCCAATGACTTCACTTATTGACTGGGGCATTAACACTCAAGATGAGCCTCATTATGGCCTCTCTTGGGGAGACATGCCTGAAGGTCTACACCCATGGGATTGGCACATTTCATCCAACACTCTCTACAACATCTGTGCAGTTCCTGAGCCATTGATATCGCCTTCTTCCTCTGAGTACTGCGAGAATGACGCTATTACGGGCAGCATGGTGAATGATGAGGGACTGTACTCTGCACTGTTATCAGGATCTCTGTCCAGCACGCACGGCGTCGAAGAATATTTTCAACCTGCAAGTCGAATACAGCAAGCAAGTATGCGTGTACGAAGAGGCAACCTTGGACATTCTGCAAGATCACCACGGAAGCTTAAGCATTGCCACTGAATCGATCCCAAATTCGACTCCACCTGAGGCCGAACCTGCACTGCCCACTGGCGTGAAAGTCAGCGCTAGCATCAAGACCCACACAAATGCGGTTACAAAGGCTGAGGGGAAGAAAAGAAACAGACGAAAGCCCAGTGACAAAAAGAATGCAAGAAGGACGAAGACTGAACTCAACAAGGAAGAGAAAAAACGCTACATGAAGATTTTGGAGAGGAACCGAAGAGCTGCGGCGGATTGTCGTGCCCGAAAGCAAGAGCAACAAGACAAGTTGAACGCAGAGGTGGAGAAGCTCCAAGACCGGCACAAAGAGCTATCTGCTTCCTGCAACGAGCTGAGGGAAACAGCTTACCAACTAAAGCTCGAGCTCCTGGGGCACGACGACTGCGACTGCACCCTCATTTAGCGATATATCGCAAGTGAAGCGGTCAATTCTGTCGAAACTCTGATTTAGAAACAATCTCCCTTCAGCAGCCCCAACTGCATCACTGCCAGTGCCAGTAGCCAGAGACGAGAACTGGGCGGAAATAACGGATGAATAAACCACCTGGCATGTTCCCATGAAACTGGAGTCTAGTGGCTGCTTTAGTGGTAGATGCTGCTGATGAGTCTCTTATCATGTTATGGTCTAGGACAAGGGATGCAGGATGAAGGGACGGGCGATTGCGACAGGAAAAGATGATTGATTTTGTTCGTACTGTGGGCATTAATGGTGCATTTAAGTGACACCAATAAGGGTGGAACAACTCGTTTTATCGTCATAGGGTAATTAGCCAAACTTTGAATACAGCAGCTTGGCCAATAATTGATGTTGGACGCTGGGACTAGTTCAACAGCCGTCAGCCACCGTACGTTAAGTTAGCTGATAACAGATAAGCGATGTAACTGTCGGGATCTGTAAAAACATTGGGTACCGCTGCCTGAGATGATGGACATCGAACCATGGCCAGTCAGATTGGTTAGCTTCTTCAGACCGAGATCGAGATCACCAAGACCCTGATGGTGATGAAACGCACGAATCGCAAACGCAGACAGCTATGTATATTGATATCAGGTGATGTGGCTTGGTTGCATCTCATCGCTATTCGACATTATCGTAATCAACGCCATGCCCCGACAAGTCTTTAGTTTTGTCGGGTAACCGGGTGCAACTCCTGCAGGGCCTCGACCCTAAGCTATCCCGTTGAGTGCCACAGCCCTTAGGCGGGGTCACGACAGGGGTATAGAGCCAATCAAGATAAATGAAACTAACGGTACTTTTCCACACATACTAGTTTGTATGATGGTAAAAGTCCCAGCAGTTTTGATTGTTACAAAGAGCTACCTTACAGACTTGGCAAATCTCTTATGAACTTCCTGTACCCTGCACGTACTAACCTTATGACTAAGCTAAGTGGGGCGAGTGACCCTCCTAAGGGCTGTGGCACTCAAAGGGATAGCCCAGACGCGAGGAGAGTCGAGACCTCCCAGCACATTGAGGTAAGGTAGGTCGGAAAATATTGGGGAATAACACAAATTGATGTGCCATATCACAAGCTTTGCGTATCACATACCAACGCCACCAGCTCCGGGCCGTTGTATATAATTCTTTGTGCCAGAGGCATTGAGCTAGTCTCTCCCCTTCAAGACATCGCCATCATTGGATGCACATATTATTATGAGCACCGCTGCTATTATTTCGGACTTTAACGGTTTCGAATGGGACGGAACGCCATTTCCCTCCAAGGTAAGTAGCAATCGGTATTCGACAGATGCAGGACGACATGAACCCTTGTCGCATTTAGGTAATCTTCCAATCATTGCACAATTTCACCTGTCCGTGTGGCCAAGACACTGGTGCTCTCACAACACCTTGCCACCCCTCATGGCAGTCCAGGTTGACACCTCACAGTCGACATTCGATAATATCCTCAGTCAATTCGAGCAGAGTAAGATGCCCGTGGTCTTATCGAATGCAGAGAATGACCTTCTACAGACCCTGTGTTCCTCGATCCCTTGTACCAGGCACCTGGGTATTATCTTCGGCCAATCTCACCCATCCCCAACATACCCCTCACCCAACCGCGACCAAACCCCTCTTCAAGTCAGCTGCACAAGACAGGAAAAGCGTCCTCTTGTATCACCAATAGCTGTATTGGGAATGATGACCTACCTGCACAGAGCGGAGAGGGGTCGCAGTCGAAGCATTCCAACAAGAACCTCGATTCATCCTGGGCCGATATGGACAAGGCAAAAGTCCTGCCGCCAGCACTTACTGCGGGGCTTTTGGAGCGACGCGACTCGACAACGAGCAATGAAGACAGTCTTGTGGGCTTGGAAAAAACTCCCACTCAAGTGAAGATGCGCTCGGCATCACGCAGGCCAAAGAAGGTCGTCAAGAAACCCGCACTCCCTGCGCATGTCGTTCAAGCTAGGGAGTGCCATAACAATGTTGAGAAACAGTACCGCACCCGCTTGAAGCAGAAATTCGAGCGACTATTGGCTGTGCTCCAGGCTTCAAAGGCGAAAGACGAGTCCGGCCACGAAGAAGATTCGGAAGCACCGGGCTGTGGTTACAGTCGAGGGGAGGTGTTGGATTTCGCAAGGCAGCGCATCCTCGCCCTCGAGGAGGAGAACAGACATCTGTCTGATCAGGTACAGCATCTGGACAGGGGCTTTACGATCGTATAATGACACAAGAGAAGCTGGATGTCGGCAACGACAATATGTACATAGGTAGTGCTATAAGATGTTTGTGGATGTGAGTGTGGCAAACCACTCACTTAATATATGTATTTGCTTTGCTTTGCGTGAGACACTTTGAGGTCCGTGCGCTCCACTTACCGCAACTGGCGGAACAACTGCTCTGCGGCGTAAAGGTTGTCCTGGTTGCTACATATCTTTGATACTCGACAACAAGGCTAGCATCATCTGCCGGGCTCAAACTGGAGCCCGTGGAGAGTGCAAGCCTCCATATGCTAATCTTGAGACTAAAAGATACTAAATTCGACTAGAATTGGCAGACTATGATTAAGTTCCCTAGTACATCCGGCAGATAGTAAACTCTTTGTAACTGGTCAATAGAAGACAGAATTGGTCCTAGTAGGATATCTAAACATTTCCTATCCGTCCATCATATACATAGACCTGCTGTGGTCTTTCCAGTCTACAAGCGTTGGTAACAAAGTTATGAATACATACAGGGCACGTATCATGTTCCGCAAGGTACCATGCTGCGATACAATCAGATTGAAAGATATGTATGTATGTATGTATGTATATTTTTCGTCCGGGGGGCCGTGAGGCCCGTAAAGTCCCCTATTGGGGCACAGGACCTGCTGAGCTAGAGTTTCTAGTGCTAAAATCTACGTAAAGCATTCGCAAATTACAGAACAGACGACTATCCAGCATATCATCGGCTCAAAAGCGCGTCCTATCGAGCCTGTTACCCGTCAGCGGGATAACCAGGTGCGGCTATCATAGCGATAGCCGCTGTATCGGTCAGTCTTTAGTGAGACTGGGGAGAGGCGGCGGCATTACCGCACAAGGCGGCCAAGTCCAAGAGAATCAAGAAAAGAAACAAATAAACAGAAGGGAAAGGAAGATAGAAGGAGAGGAGGAGACGCAAATGCATCTCCGATCTGCCTCGTTTAGTAACAAGTGCATATCCTTTCGAAGAAGGCGCTTGACTTGGTCAACTTGATATACTTATCGAAGTTCGTTGCGAGGTTAACCGCCGCAGTCGGCGAGGGGACGAGCCTTATTCGACACCGCCGCGGTACTTTCCTGCAGTAGAAGACATGGCCAGGTGCTTTGCGTCGTCCGCACGAGCAAGTCACTCGCGCATCGTCGTGGTTAAATCGTTCGTGGTATGCAGCGAAATCCCCATAGAGGGACCTTGCCGCGAGTAGATGGTGCAGGGCAGCCCGAGGAAGCGAGAGTTCTGGTGGGCAGCGTATAGTCGCCTTGAGATTCAATCTCTCATATTGTTCGTGAACGGAGGTTGTCCACCATGTTTCGAAAGCTTCTTTTGGTCTCTGCCTCGCCACCTTTCGCAGGTATGCTAGCGTCGACTGAGCGCCTTCCGGTTCTGGCAGCGAGGACGCTGCCTTTGCTAGTTTATCGGCTTGTTCGTTGCCAGGAATGTCCGTGTGGCCAGGTATCCAGCGTACTTGTGTCGCTCCGTGTGATGCAGCTAACGCCTGGAACTCGACGAAGACTGCTTGTGAAGAATCAGACGGTGTGCCCCGTAGGCATGTGGCGGTTGCCAGGTTGTCTGAACAGACGACAACGTCCCGTGCCGCTCGTGATGCCACAGCGGCCGTTTCCTCGACCGTATCGCCGACACACAGGATGGCTGTCATCTGCATAGCCAAACCGACCTTGGGGGTTGCTCAGTCGGTAGATGGGCTCTGTATATAACAGAAAGAGGATTGGCGATACCGGCGATCCCTGAGGGAGGCCGCACTGGAGAGGAGAGAGGGAGGTGATTGTATCTTGGTACCTAACACTGGCAGATCGGTCATCCATAAAGGATCTGGCTCATCGGGCGAGATGTTCGGGCCAGCCTTGTTCCCGAAGTCGCAGAATCAGTCTGTTGCGCAGGACAGTGCCGAACGCGCCTTGGATATCCATCGTGACCAGCGTGGACAACTTCTTGCGAGCAAATGCCTCCTCAATGTCGTGAACTAGGGCGGCTACGAGGTCTGTTGCAGACCTCTTTGGAAGCGCTCCAGCTTGTTGCGGGTGAAAGACTCCATAGTGAATGCATACCCACGCGAGACGGCGCGCGACTAACCGTTCCAGTCCCTTGCCGAGACAGGAGAGCAGAGAGATGGGTCGCCAGGCTCGCGGGTTCGTCAGGTCTCTGCGTCCAGGTTTGGCGATCATGACCACCTCGGCCGCTCTGAAAGGCTTTGGGTGGTGGCCCATGGCCAGGCATCCCTCGAAGAGGCGGCGAACGTGTGTTCCGATAATATGCCATACTGCTGTGAGGAGTTTGACTGTGATGTTATCTGCCCCCGGCGATGTATTCCCGGTACAGAGGGTCGCGTCCTGTGCTTCTTCTAGGGAGATTTCCTGCGGGAATGGGATCGTTTTGCGAGGGCTGACTTCGATTCAGGGATCCTGGATATCGTCCTCAGCTGTCCGACGCTCTAGAGTTGCTCGCCGGAGCGCGTTGGCCTTGTCGAGCTGGGTTTCGTAGACTATGTCGTCCACTTGGAGTGGAGGCGGTTGGAAGGCTCCTGGCGATCTCAGCCATCGGACGGCCTTGAAAACGGAGCTGCTATCTGAGAAGCTGTTGATCAGGTTCCGCCAATAGAGCCTTTTGGCGTGGCGGACCACATGGTGGAAATCTCGCTTGGTTATTTGAACCTCTTGGTTGAACCCGAGAGGGTACAGCTTTCTGATTGCCTGATACCCGGCAGCAGCAAGGGCGCACTCTTCGGTCCACCACGGAGCGTTGCGTGCTCCCTTCCTCGCAGACCGGCCCGCTGCCTTTGCTGCTGATTGCAAGAGGCTCACTAGTGTGGATGCGAGCTTGTCTAGTTCTAGTGGGCTTGAGGCGGCGACGGGGATCGCCGTCGTTCCCAGCTCTACAATTTCGACGAAGCGCTTGAGCTCGTCGTTCTGGCGATAAAAGTTGACTATTGTTGTATCGTTGACCGTTTTTACCTGTATCGCCAACACCTTCTGTGGCTTCTTTAGCTGTGTCGCCGACAGCTCCTATGACACTACCGACGGTGTCTCCCAGGCCGCCGGACTTCTTGTCTTTGGACTGGGTTGTGTATTCGCTCTTTCCCTCGTCGTGGGAGTCGTCCTCCTCCTCAGGCTTTCCTTGTCCTATAGGCATGATCTTACCGAGGACATCGCCCGAAGAGCTGACAACATCACTGGTGGTGTTGACGGTGTTGCCCATGAGATTCTTGAGGTTATACGTGTCGGCGATCTTTTCAACAATGTTGCCGGCGTCATCTAGGACATCTCCGGCATCATTCAGGACGCCAGCTCCGCTCCTGGGGACTGACTCAAGGTTGGCTGCAATGGGGACGATAAGTCCCATATACATCTTAATACTGGGGCCCGACTGGAGTATCACCGCAATGACGATCGCACGCCCCATTATGTAAAATACACAACGTGACAACATCACCACATTCTGGTCAACACTTTGATACACTCAGCCCATCGTATTCGTGCGTATCTAACACAACTCAACCAAGAACCTACACACATTCAATGTGACACATGACAGAATCAGGGCTCGTGACACTTTTATCTAAGGGAGCGACGAAGGTTAGCCTCCTATACCAATGTTCAATCTGCCGATATCATAGGCAGTAGGATGCCGCGTGATGTTAGTTGTAGTCGTTCACTCTCATCGCGATCCTTGCCTCATTTCTATCCTCATTTCAACACCGTGTGACATTTGCCTGGTCAATTCGTTAGGGCGACATCAGGTAGCAATTTATAAGAATCCGGATCGTTTGGGGCTTACTATCGCAATATAAATTATATAAGATATCATGTACCTTTAATTTAACGCGTTTTAATTGGCTGGAGCCTCCTGAAGTGACCGTGGTGGAGGTTTACAACATTAAAGGAAACAAGCGCATTGCCGCCAGTGCTACCATTGCCAAAACTTAAAAAGTCCAGGAAGGCCTAAGAAGGATAGCCTGGACTCTATGCCTGAGGTACCATGGAAAACGAGCATCCAGTGCCAACGGATTTTCCCTTTCAGAGCAGCCATCGGATGGTTTGGAACATTCCATCATGTTCCTGCGCAGTCATTCTCTGTTTCTTGGCGATCCTTCGTTTTCAACTCTTGTCTTGGTCGCCGGCTTGTTTCTCGCCATTCGCATCGGCTTTGAAATCGAGCGGAGTTTTCCCAAACTTCGGACCATGCAGATGGTACCATGGAACCAATGATCCCCGGCGGCACCCGAGGGGAAGATTGTCCCTCGGGTGAACGGGGTCTTGGAGTATGTCTTCTTGGCATTTCTGGATAGTGTTAAATTTTGTTAACAGCCTGTCAGGCCATGGCTAGGAACCCTTTGCCCGGCGGAAAACACTCTGGTCATGGTGGTGTCAGCAGCGGTGGCCACAGCTCCATTTCCGTTGTTCGCCGCGCGAAGTTGTTCTGGTAGGACGCTGAGAAGGGATTCGAATTGGGCGTTGAGACGATTTCGATACTGCTTCTCGACACGATTGTGGGAGGCGCGCGTTCGGCGTTCCTTGGGGGTATCGTTTGGCCGGGAATGACTGTTCTTCGAAGTACGAGGCGCGCTTCTGAGCTTTGCTTGACGGCTAGAAGCTGTTGATGCTGCAGAAGCCATCGGCGTGGATCCAGACCCAATGCTGGCGCGGCTGTCCTGCGGCGTGAAGCTGGGACTGGCAGCGTCCGATACCGAGGGAGCGCCACCACCGGTATTAGCAAGGGATGTTTCGGAAGACTTTCTGTTATCTCTTTTCTGTCGTCGAGATCGGGCGTTTCGCTTTTGTCGTGAGCTCGAGGTATGGTCATCTTCTTGCCCTTCGTCTGGGCCCGGCTCTGCCCAGGGATTGCTCGCTACTGTCCCTAGAGAAAATGCGTCTGATTGTTGTCGGTAGGCTGTTGTTCGGTTATCGGAGGCAGTTTGAACATCTTGAGACAGGTCTGACGTGGGAAGATCACCATATTTTGGTTGATCTAGACTGAGGTCCCAAGCAATGGGCTCCATGATATCCATTGACGTATCCGCTATATCCATTGGGTTTAGTCACGACTGCGAGTCCCAAGTAGCTTTGGTGTGACATACAGAAATTTAGTGTCATATCTACATCCAGAATGGGTGATGAGATGCAGTCAGATTCTGGAGAGGAATCGGCTGTGCTCTGGAAAGGCGACTGTGAAGGGTCATCGAAAAAAAGGTCCGGAAAGTCCTTCCCATAGTAGTTTTCGTAAGATGGTGCCTTATTGGGGTAATAATCGGACCTGGGAATGGGTTGATCCCACACAGGTGGAAATTGACCGATTTCTGACGCCACAGCCTAACAAACGATGAGCATGTTCTTCAAGTTGGAATATGACAATGCCCCACGGTTTGTTCCAGCGATCTGGATACTTAATGATGTGCCGCGGAAACTTACGCAAGAGCGCCACAGGGATGCCGGCTTTTGGGGGAATGTGGAGCAGGATGCTGGGGAGAAGGATGTGTTTGGGTAGGCTGATTTGCACGGAGTAGCTGGGGGTAGAACCCCGAGTGGATTCAGTGACAGAGGATCCCTGGTACTTAAATTTTCACTTGTGCGACATGACAGGACCAGGTCAAAAGGACATATCGTAGCGTCCATTTTCGTGCGGGAGATAAGGTCAGTGTGACCTCAATAGTGATTTTTGCGCTGTCTAGAGAATGGATTACGTGTGAGATAGCCTGATGGGCGAGAACCATGATTCTTCAGGGACTTGATATAACCTTTGAGTTGAAGTATTTCTGGATGCCGGGAATAACACTGTCCGGCAGCAACTTAATCCTTGATGAAAGTATGGGCTGATTACAACGGCCATTGCCGAGTCACGGGGAATATTATGTAAGCCCAAAATCATCTGATAACGTGCATGATAAGCGAGTGCTCCAGACAAGCGAGTGCTCCACCAATCTACACCTTAAGACCTAAAAAGAGTAATAAAAACACCACAATCTATCTGATCAATTAAAATTAATTGCTATACTATTCCCTATTGACCTCAATTGCCTCTTGACAGGTCCTTGCATTATGCCCGGTCTTTCCGCAAATACTACACTGCCGAACCTTTGGTCCTTGTGACCTCTCGCGACAACCACTTCTTGACGATTCAGCTATAACCTGCGTATCAACATCCGTCTGATCAATTGCTTGTGATGCTTCCCCTATAGTTAAAGCCCCTTCTTTCTGTACCCTAGCCCTTTTTCCCCTCCGGCGTCGCCCTACTGTCTTATTCTGTTGTTCAAGTTGTCGAACCCTATCATGTAGTAAGACCATCTTATCCATAAGAATAGTTGTTGCCTTCTCAAAATGCTTTACGGCTTTAATTATTGACTCAGGGGAGCTGCTCTTGTGATTTCTAATCCTTCCTTGTAGATACTTGGAATGCGATTGGGCCTCTAGTGGTGTCTTTGGGGTCCTTGCAGTCCAAGGGGTCGATGGTATTGTGACCTCTACAGGAGGCGTCGGAGTCCGAAGCTGCACACCAAGCTTCGAGATGACATTTTCTGGGTCAAAGGGAGCAAGCCCAGCTCCTCTAAAACCTCCCTTGATATTGATTTCTGAAATAGCAGCTTGGTGGGCGGCATAAAAGGCAGGAAAGAACTCGGTCTTGGAGATGTGGGTTATAGAGCATCTGATCAGATGCTCTATTTGTCGGCCATATGCCTTTTTCAGCGGCCCAAAGCACCCTACGTCAAGAGGCTGAAGTAGATGAGAGGCATGAGCAGGCATACAGAGTGTGATAATCTTGTTCTCCTTGCAATATTCCTCGAATTCGACGGAGTGGTGACTTTCGTGACCATCAAGGATCAAGAGGCGATAGGAACCAACTGATCGCTTAGCTGTAGCCCGATTAAAGTGCTTTAGCCACTCAAGACCCAGCTTATTATTAGTCCATCCATTTTCGCTCAATGCAATAACCCAATCGCCGGGGAGGTCGCATTCTTGGTACCAATTGGCAAGGTGATCCTTGCCTGCACCAATGATGAACGGCGGGATCGATTGACCATCTGCATTGATCCCCTCGATCACAGTAATCCATTCGCGGTTTCCAGGCTGTACTTGCTTTGGTCTTCCTTGCCTATGGGAGCTTGTGACGACGATTCCGGGCTCAATCACGCCCATCATAAAGCCGGTCTCATCAAAGTTCCAGATATCATCTGATCGGATGCCGTATTTTGCAATTGTATTCTCTACAAGCCGAAACCAGCCACGAATAATAGTCGGGTCTTCGCATTTAGCTCTCTGATAGTCATACCTCCGAGATAGACGTGTCTTTAGCTCTGGTTGTCGCTTGACGAAGTTATGAGCCCAGCGCTTGCCGACGCGTGGCGCGTTGCGGTTGGCAAGTAGAGAATTCGCGATATCTTCTACATATAATAGGCTTGAGGGAAATCCTTGCGAATCTAGGTCTAAATGAATTAGATTATTATCTGCTCTTCCTGATCAGATAGTTTCTGTGACTTTGTGGGAGTATCACGCGTTGAAAGAATGCCTCGCTGGCGGCGACGTAAGGCAAAGCGGTCAACATGATATATAGCTGCGGCCTTTCGAAGACTTAATTTTGGGTTATTTTGGAGGGCCTGAAGGGCAAGAATAATCTTAGCTTCATTTGAAGACTGTGGCATATTGGGTTATTGAGAAATATCTAATTGAATAGTGATAGTGTAGGTTGAGGGATTTTTGGAGCACTCGCTTGTCTGGAGCACTCGCTTATCATGCACGTTACAATAAGTTGGGATCCCAGCCCGTGGGCGGCCCAGAACGGGATGCTACCCTGTTCTACCCCACTCCGATATATTCGTAGGGGTTCCGAATCGCACGATCGAACGATGGGCTCAAGTTCTGGACTCTTTCAGCCACGCTTGTTTCAGCCAATCACCAGCATCTGGTTGACACCAGAGGTAGATCACGACAGGGGAGCTTTTCCTGTTGAATGATTGATCTCATCGTTTTGAGTTACTCCGAACGCTGATCCATAGTTTTTTGTCCAAGGATCTGAGCCGGTACTTTTGTACGTCATACGATACATATGACGAATGGTTTAAGGGGGGTTGAATCCTGCCTCTAGGTCTAGACTTGGGGAGTTGGCAAGGGAAACCCTGCAGGGACTAAGCTACAGACTTTGTATCTACTATGTACTGTAGGATTTACCGGCAATTCGGCGATAAGGCTTTAAGGGGCGTACGGGGTTTGGGGTCCAGATTGCGGACGACCTCCATGGCGAATTGTCTCTTTGGGCAGCATAAGCCTCCAACAGGTCACTTGTCCCACTTTGCTTACTAACCCCGCTAGTACCTGCAGGGTACGTGAAGTACCCGTCAAACAGCTTCTTCATTCAACACCAGCAAAATCATCAAAATCCTCATACAAATTGACCCTAACGAGTCTCAAATGAAACGATGAGCTCTCAAAAGATACAAGATTACATAGATGATCGCAGCTTTGATACCCCGCCTTTGAGGGCACCTGATGACCCCACCGGCGTACCTAATTTTCCGCCCGAAGAGGGTCGCGGTGATGATTTTCAACCTTTCAACCTACAATATCGTAATTTTAAGATCAACCCTCTACCCAAGGAACCACTCGAGTTATTCCAGCTTTTCGTACCTATTTCCCTTATATAGTCATGGATTGAATACACCAACAGCTGGGTCGCTCACTTGCTTGAAAATGCCGTTACTGACAACTGGAATACCCCCCTTTCTGAATACTCACGCATCGTCGAATGGGAAGGCATCTCCACCGCAACGGCTTATGTATGGCTTGGGGTCCTTGTTTACCTAGGAATTCATAGGGAAGACTCAATAAAGGACCATTGGAAGGCACCTAGGCTAGGAGAACAGCGCCCTCTTCACTCAATCATCAAGTTCATGCCGTTACGGAAGTTCGAGCTGACCACACAGTATTTCCGCACTTTTGACTACACCAAGGTCGATGTGAGGGTTGAGAGCGATCTTCCAAAGACCTTCCAAGCGGCTGAAGAGTGGTCTAATTACATACAATAGGTGTCTATTGAGCTCTATCTTCCAGGGACTAATCTGACTGTAGATGAGTGCATGATCCCGTTTACAGGCAGATCAAAAGAGACAACGCTCGTCAAGAATAAGCCTACGCCAGTAGGCTTCAAAGTCCGGGTATTTGCACAACAGGGTTTCTTTCTGCAGTGGCTTTGGCATGTAAAGGCATCACCATATAACGCTATAACGGTCGAGCTACCTACACCACAACAGCACGGCAAGAAGGGAAAGCTGCTGACCGAGATCCCTCTCAGCAATACACAGAGCGCCTTAGTTCACCTACTGAAAAGGTTGTCTGTCAACACAGACACAGCACGTCTTCACAGATAACCTCTTCTCGTCACCGCAACTCTTCCGCCTTCTTCGGCGGCTTGGATACGGGGCTACAGGCACGGCACGCCCTAACTGCGGCATCACCACCGAGATGAAGCATATAAAAGATACCAGGAAGCTTCCTGACGGCACGCCTTTGGTGTATAACGAGGTATATTTAATCCCGACGAAGGATAAACAGGTACAGACAACTTTACCTATATTTTCCTCACTAATTTGTCTCTTTCCGTTCCCCCTAGGTCCTTCAAATCGCTTAGAAAGATAGCTCTGTGGTGCTCTTCCTTTCAACTGTGCACAGCGGAGCCCCTCACGAGCGCATACCAACAAAGAGGAAGTTACCTGCTAAAAGAGGCACGAAGGCAGAGGCACAACGCCTGCAGCAGGTCTTCAGTGGTGATAGCTTCAAAATGATCCCTATTCCTACTGTTGCCGCTCAGTATAACGTTGAAATGAATCACGTGGACCGCGGTGATCAGATAAGGTCCTATACAACATATCAGCATCGTTTCCGGCGCGGTCCTTGGCAGGCATTGCTTTGGTCTTTCCTCCTTGAAGTCGCACTTGCGAATAGCTTCATTTTACAGAAGAAAACGCGGCAGCCTCGTTGGAAGCCCTATACCACGCTTCAAGCTTGGAAAGAGGCTATTTACAATGCCATTTTCAACAAATACGCAACTGAAAGTCACACAAGGAAGAGAGGCCGCACAGGGAAGGAGGAAGATATCGAGGATACAGTAGCACGGCAAATTCACCTACAAAGAGACATCAATCATGTGTATAGAGGTAAATATTCCGACTGCCTAGCTTCTAAAGGCTGCCGGCAAGGACAGCCTCGACCCTTCACAAGAAGGAAGGAAAAAGGAGGTTATCTACAGCCGATATCAGGAAATCAGCGGCGGTCGCAGACCCGATACGGCTGCAAAGTATGTGAGGTAGCTATTTGTAACACAGCGACCTGCTGGTACTTCTATCACACGCAAAATTAGGTGTGTGTGGATGTACCTTGAGTTGTGCTAATTTTGATTGGCTCTAGACCCCTGTCGTGACCACTTTGGAGGCTTATGCCGCTCAAAGAGATAGATATTTTCCTAAGGTGATTCTGGTATTCGAACGTGCGCCTCGGATTAATCCTCTCGGGTTCAGCTGATAAATTGGCTAAGCATGATCACTGCACAGTATTGAGCACTTGCACCTTCCTCTCCAACAATAACTCTCGTTTAGGAGCGCAGCCCATATATCATTCTTGAGTAAAAGCGCGTATCTCGATGTACTTACCTGATTGATGCAAGCGACAGGACTTATAACTCGCACTGTCGGTCTGTCTCCATTTCCCCACATTCGCGCCCTGGACTCCACACAGCAGCGGTACTTCTAAGTACTTCATTTGCTAAGCCAGAAATTGCTTAGGCACCCCTAAGGCGGCCAAATTCTGACAGAACATCTGCTTATCAGGTAGAGCCATGTACCCAGATGGCCCCACCCTAGACTTTACAAAGAGCATGTTTTTGTGGACCGGAAGGTGCTAGTGCTCAATACTGTACCTTGCTTTTCGATACTGTCTCTCCACCAAGTTCGAACGAACCTCTGGCCGCAGTTGAAACTGACTTCCCACAGGCATGTGATGTTCTATACCCATAGCAGTCCAGAAGTTACCCATGAGCCTCGCGCTATGAAGGCTCAGAGGCTTCGTGCGGACGGCCTCCTCAGCGTCATGGAGGCCTCTATTTTCTCCCAGTCAGTGCCGAGACCCGCTCCTTGTTGGTAGCGAACGTGACCTCTCCAGGATTGGGCCCGGGGCCGTTACAGATTTCCTGCAGGTCAGCCCGTTGATCTGGACTGATTTGTCTGTTAAATTTCATTACCTGCGATCCGATCTTTAGATGCCTAGGTAGTGGTCATACTAAATGTCATCGCGTCATCGGACTCGTAGTGGCTGCTACTAGGCTCTTCCGAGGCTTAACCCGACCCAGAACCACCTGACCTCACCTCAGGTGATGTGATCAAGCCAAAGAGAACTCTGAACATTCGTAGGAATAAGCACCAAAATCATAATATCGGGAAAAGGCGGCAAGTAATGCTAGAACAATGTATCAGACCACCGATATTTCGACTAACAACTAACTACCTACACTCTCGCCCGATCCCCAATCAAAAAACGGGCAATAAGTGCCTGAGCCATGGTTCCACGATTTTTGACTTTTTCGTTATGTGGCTCAGTTTGCCATGGTGCGTCGTTTATGGCGGAAACTTACGATCAAATATCTGAGAAATCAGTAATATAAGTCGTAACTGGTCCATTAGATACAACAAGAGAATAACGCGAAGTATAGCCTTTATATTTCACCACATTTTACTGAGAATTGCTCTATTTCAACAGAAAGTCCCTATCAAAAGATCATTCATGCCTTATCTTCCTCCAGGTAATTCAACCAGTCACCGCAATGCCTTCGTCTCAGGTACGCCTGTAGCATTCCTTGGGGTGATAGGCAGCATTATTGGTCTATTGTTAATAGTTATTATTTTGTACGCCCATCTTTCAAAGTTTTGTGGTTAATATTCATATTAATAAAGCTAGCTTTATCGTAAAATCACGATATCCTCTACATCTAAAGATCCTCAACAACGCAAGCCCTTCAGAAAAATACAGAATAGTGAAAGGGTCCAAAAAGCAGGCGACATGGACTGTAACGCAGCCTAGTTCAGTTGACGTCTGGTGAGTACCAACTTGAGAGGAGGGATTTTCCTACCCGTGCTAATGTCAGTATAGTGCAATATGCATCGAAGTTCTTAGGGACCAAGATAATGTCCGACAATTGAAATGTAAACATGTCTTCCATACTGGTTGCATCGACTCCTGGTTCCAGAGGCACCATGTCGATTGCCCATTATGCAAGTCAATATTCATTCCAGACAGGTGCTGCGATCCTGCAGACGTTCCTTAGGCGGGGTTTCATCAGCGACGGATGATTTATGCAGGTGTTAGGGTTCTAGTGATCAAACCTTTGAGTGGTCGTGCAAAGCCTGAAAAATACTTGACAAGGGGTTTCTTCTTTTGTAATCCGCTCCCTCTCCTACGCGAGAGACGTATATTTCATTACTATTTAGTATATGAGGGTATTGATACGTAGGGTATGAGTCTTACTTACCAGTGTTATAATTCTCTTAATCACAGAAGTAATCTAAATCCAAGACTGTAAGCTGAAGCTTATACTTTTATCATGGTTGTATCTTTGCCCAGGATGCGCTTTTGATCAGGGCGTTAAGTATGGGACTCATAGTGTGTGCATCAACAAATTCAACCAGTAAATAATGAGAATCACAAGAGCTTCCATTTCAGGCTGACAACCTCTGTGTTGCATCCATGTCTACACATACCGACCTTCAGGTGTGGCCATTACAGAACAGGTGTATGTGGCTTTGGTCGTCAAGACCATATTTTAAAGCCTGTTTGCGCAAGGGACACGGCAGCTCACTCACGATCAACGCCTTCCAGGCCGTATACTTATTACCGCCGGCTTCAATTCTAATGACATATCCCAGTGATTAGGGATAACCTCAAGGCAGGTTCAGCTGGTTGTAATTTCTCTTTTCACTACGCCTAAACGCCGGTCGGGTGGCCTAGGTTGCTAAGAGACGCCAAGGCCAAGACCAAGGCCAAGCCCTCCCTTCCTTCTTTGCTAGCGGACTAAAAAAGCCTAGGTTTAAATGATCGAATTCGTACGCGCCTCGAAGACCGATTACCGTATGTCCTATCGAAGGATCTTTCAAGCCCTCAGTTTGGGCCGCTCTGAGTACGCTATCCGCTATGCCTCAGGTGCACTGGCTTGAACAGATATGCATGCTGCGAGCCACGGATCAGACGCTGAGAGTCATATCGGCTGTTCCATTCATCAAGGGAAGTCTATTCTATCCTTAACGAGGCCTGGGCTACAGTTGGAAAGTCCACGAACATGGGTAACGCGAAGGCGCGACCAAGAGCTCGATCTAACCAGCATCATTGAGCATGAATGACAAGGTCGCTGAAAAGTTCCCAGAGAAGATGCCATAAGATAGATCGCGTGGGTTATCAATAATCCTTGGGATAGTATTGGCCGGCCTTCTAGCGTGCGACCTTGCTTATCTCAGTTCTGCATGTAACTTACCTCGGAATGCATACCTGCGATGTTGACGGGAAGTTAAATTGGCAGGGTTTAAATGAATTGTCGAGTGCAGCGGTCGGTCCGCAATTGTGAATGTTTTGGTACCCTACTTCCTCAGAGAAGAGGATAGTCGATTGGCTAAGTCAAGCTGTTGACTGCCCTTGGTTTAGACCTTAGGGCTAGAAGAGGCAGGTGCTATGATAATATGTAGCGTTCCAAGGCATTGGCTTATTATTGTAGCAGTGTGTCTGGACCTCCTGATTATAACTTTGTAGCATTATTTGCTAGCAGAATAAAAGAATCGTCCTCATCATATCGCAAGCTGCGCAGAGGGTGAGATTCAATTGTGAGACGGTTTAACCAAGGAGCAAAACCTCTTTCAGACTTCAACAACTAAAACCATGCATTTATTTCGCGATAGAGTCATTCGTCAATTGACTCTGTGCTTACATCACATACAACAGTTAAGGCCATTTAACATAGGTTTCACCACAGCGTGGACACACTGCGTAGGTATATGCAGATGTATATGATGTTATATTACCAGCTGAGGCAAACAATGTGCATGGCGCTTACTCTGTCGCTAATAATGACATGCGCCTTGAATGTGACATATGGCATCGAAATATACATCACGCTCAGCATGGGATCACCCCTTTTCTACCAATATCAGAATCCAAGGCATGATCCCAAACAATATCAAATTGGACAAATACAGCGCTCGAGCTGCTTCAGTCCACACCTCCTCACTCTCTTTTGCAGGACCACGACGTCCCGCAACTCTGCGCCCCATGAATTCCACGCAAACCATAAATCCCAACCCAAACAGTCTAACTGCCATTCTTACACATGCTTTGGCGGGGATCTTATAGCGATTTACTAGCCAATTCGCCCAAGCAATAACAGCGATAAACACAAGTGGTGCCTCAATAATTTCGGCATGTGGCAGAGGGAGATTGAATTTGGGGATGACGTATAGATGGCGGATGGTACCAAAGAAGAAGCCTGTGGAGAAGACAACGCCGAAATAAGTAAATGCCAGGCGACTTATAGTAGAGAGGGGAAGATTGGAGACATTTTTGGGACGTGGAGTTTTAATGTTCGGCGCCATACTTTTCGGAGATGAGTGAATGTTTAAATACCGACTAGAGTTTGGTATTGCTATACAAAGCATGACATACAAGCCCACTTAGGAGTTAGGAAGGAGGGCATGAGTTATTCTGCCGAGAGGATATGCCAAGTTATAGATTGAGGCATGATCTGACTGCATCACATGGGGTCCACCGCGAGACGGACCCACTCGATTCCACAGCGCCCCCTTTGCTTCCTCCGTGATGGCACGGACCGCAGACATTTATCGAAATAAACGTAGAAGCCCAGACCAGACGTAGACAGATTATACACGACGAACTAGTCACTCTACAAGTCTACACAGATGGGAGCGCTATCCATGGTCATATTGGAGCTGCCACAGTCTGCACCACCAATGGGGAGATTCGAAGCGTATACATAGGTCTGTCATTGGCATTGTGCGGTTGCGTGCATACATAACATGCAACGCAGCAGTTCCTGGCGGTGGTCACATTGCTGAAAGCCTGAATGTTTTATTCATAGATGCACCGCGGTTAGAGAAGCCTCGTGGGTCATTTTCATTCTTCCTGAGATCATGATGATAAAAGTGTGGCTTGCATTTCAGTCAACGAGTACACGCTTCAAGCTTTTCCTCACCTCTACTGCACTCTGAATAAATTCATCTCCATCTTTTATATATCCTTCAATATATAACGTGGTTGATAAGCATGCTGACCGGACAAGTATACTAACCACTATACTGTGTAACTAAAAATAACCTACCCTATAGTACTTTTAAGCTATAAATAAAATAGCTAAAAATCTAATAAAAATATTTCTTATAATAGTATAGCTAATACTAGTATATTATATTTTTTAAGGATTTTTAACTATTTTATTTTATATGGAAAACCTTATAATACAGTGTACTTTACAGTATAACTAGGTTTTAAAGTTTATCACTATATAGGATTTTTTTAAATATCTAAAAATATTAATATAACTTAATTTAAGACTTATATATAAGCGGTTAAAATTATAGCTATTTTAAGGTTAATTTAAGCTTTTTATAAGCTTTTAAAAATTGGAGTTTAAGGTGTATAGGGTAGTGGTCAGCATACTTGTCCGGTCAGCATGCTTATCAACCACGTTACTGAGTTTATAGGCTATTTTGTTTCAGCCTTGATAGAGGTAAATAACGAATATATTAATGGCAAGGTTGCACAATAAAAGGGCTGAAATTGAAGCCGCGATATTTATCAGCTGGATAATCATCGGCTCCGGCAGGCTCCTTGGAGTCCGTGCAGGGGCCTTTGTGTTGCTTATAGAAGCTCTTCCCATCATAGGAATCGACCTCTTGTATTTGATCGAGATCTGAAGATATATTTATGGTTTGAGTTGCCATAAATTGTATAGTAATTTAGCTGTGAAAGGTTGGAAGCTAAAGCTTTTGGTACCCCGCTTGTACTGCTGTAATGACAGGAATAGGGTGGGTGGGGTACAAGTTGTAGCCTCATTAGGAGACAACATTATGTGTTGCATGTGGCTGTAAAAACATCAAGAATTGACTAGCGGCCCCGCACTCTGACGAGAGAGACAGACAAGGCTTCATCAAGACTTCAATCAATAAGATTACCAGTTTCTGCTCCATAATACGTTGAATCCACCCCATCATGCGCTCAATATACGTAGCGCGTATCCAACCAGTTGTGGACAATTAAAAGATGTGGAGGTGTCACGTCGGGAGGAAGTGGTTTTCGCAAAGGTGGGGTGGCGTTCAGATACTTTTGGACCACAGTGTTGACCTAGGTGGTCACTGAATGAAAGTACCTTTTCCAGCGTCGAGGTTCTAATCATGGCAAAACCATGAATATTAAGTCTGGGAATTGTATTCCATAGAGGATATAAAAGCGTAATTCGGCAGGGTGTGACGTGGCAAGCTCACATATATCATGTGAAAGTATAGGACCCTGGGCAGTATCTACATGGTTGCTACTGTCAACGAATAATAAAGTTGATCCAAAGTTACGTTTATTGTGGCTTTGCGTTGCGAAATAATCTAACCATTTTCTGTTTCTAGTGAGCCATTCGAACTTGCTTATGTATGTATTGGTTGTAAATGGCCGTCACGTCATCCTTACGCAATACCATGTGGCTAGTGGATAGCCAGGGCTGTTTTGGTCGCCATTAATGGTAATATACCCATCACCTATTTACCTCGAGAGGTCTTCAAATAATGAGATCATTATGGCCTGTTGTAAACTTGTATCTCTCACCCACGTTGTTATTAATTTAGTCGAAAATTCTCATATTATTGCAAAGAAGATCCCCCGCTGTTTGCCATATATAATCAAATTACTTCACTTTTAAACTACATGATACCAATAGCATTCATCAGGCCATCAGACCACCGGTAGGAATACTATCTCAGCCTTAAACCCGTTCCCAAAGGCGTCTTCCCCTCACCATTTTTTCATTCATCGCCGCTGTTTTGACGATTCCACAAAGTTCATTCCGACATCGATGCTTACTCAAATTTCAAGCTCATTCACCCCTACCATCTATAACACTGCCCGGCTTAGAACCTCGGTTTACTACACTAAACTCGGTCCCAGATACCTATCCACGATGAAGGCTCTCGTCTACAAGGCAGTCAATGCGGTCTCCCTCCAGGATCGGCCTATTCCTACCCTTTCATCTCCCACTGATGCCATCATCAAGGTCACCAAGACGACTATTTGTGGTACAGACCTGCACATTCGAAAGGGCGATGTGGCTACCTGCCAGCCCGGTCGCGTCTTAGGCCATGAAGGCGTTGGTATTGTGCACTCCACAGGATCCTTCGTCACGCGGTTCAAGAAAGGTGATCGTGTGCTAATCTCGTGTATCTCGAGCTGCGCGACTTGCGAGTACTGTCGCAAAGGCATGTACAGCCACTGCATATCGGGAGGCTGGATCCTTGGAAACACCATAGATGGCACGCAAGCTGAGTTCGTCTGCGTTCCCTTCGCTGACTCAAGCCTTTATGCCATCCCCTCAGGTGCTGATGAGGCTGCCTTGGTCATGCTGAGTGACATATTCCCCACAGGATTAGAATGCGGCGTGTTAAATGGCAAGGTCCAGCCAGGAGGCATCGTTGCCATTGTGGGATCTGGTCCTATAGGTTTGGCGGCTTTGGTCACGGCCCAGATGTACTCCCCGTCCAAAATTATCGTTGTCGACATGGACGCCAAGAGGCTAGAAGTTGCGAAGCACCTGGGCGCCACCGAGATAATTGACAGTTCCAAAGAGGACCCAGTTACTAGTGTTATGGCTGCAACAGACGGCAAGGGATGCGATTCTGTTGTTGAGGCTGTAGGAATCCCAGCGACATTCGAGCTATGTCAAGAGTTACTTGCTCCGGGAGGCACCTTAGCCAACGTCGGGGTTCACGGTACAAAAGCGGATCTTCACCTACAGAAGCTCTGGGATAGAAATATCTGTCAGTGCGTTCTTCTTAAGCAAGGGTATTGCTAATCAAACGTGATCTAGCCATCACCACGAGACTTGTTGACACTGTCACTACACCCATGCTTCTAAAGTTAGTTGGGTCAGGCAAGTTGAAGCCAAGCCTACTCATCACGCATCGTAAGCAAAAACTTGATTCAATCAACAAAGAGCTAACCTATTGGTCTAGATTTTAAGTTCAGTGACATGGAGAAGGCTTATGAAACGTTTGGAAAGGCGGCTCAGCATGGGGCCTTGAAGGTAGTTATTGACGTAGACTGAATGTTTGCATATGTTTCGATGTCATGAACGTCTGATGTGGTATATTTCTGAGTTCTACTAGTATTTCCAAAGGATATTCTAATGAAACATTTGGGCATCAGCATGTGCTAGATTAGCCTGGGTTGGCATGTAAGATAGGTCACTGAGTAGCGCAATATCGACGGCGGGGCATCAATGTTGGAAACACACCCCAGCAATATCTTCGTGCCCTTATATACGCAGAGATGAGGGATGTCTCAAACGTTGGAAGACCCCGGTAGGGATAAACTCCCGGGCGATTGGGTACACATCTTCTCGGATATCAACGAGAAGAAGCTACATCAATTTAGTCGAATTATCTAAGGCTCGGATGTCATGTCGTATCACTTATGGCATCAAACTTGGTCAACACAGGATGGTGAAGACCTACGTTGGCGCTGGTCGTCATTACTCGCAAGTGAAGCAGCGCTGAAGAAGGATGTGGCCACGAAGGAAATCAATATCATTCTCAATGTTGAAGACGTTTAAAGTCTGACAAGTTATTATTCATTAGAAGATTGTTGAGATGCAGATATCATCACACGTCAGCTCGAGTCGAGAGGGGTCTAATGCTTATATTCTCTAGACCCTGCTTTTATCGACCCTTCATACAAAACACCTGGCTATCACCTGTCGGCAATGTCACCAATCCCCCACATACCCCTCATTGAACCACCCCTAGACCCCTACTCAAGAATGTAGACCAGAAATGCGCCGCATTTCCACTTCTGCACCAATCAGAATCTCCATACTCTTGCCCCGAATTTCCCCCCTGGAAATGCGCCGCGTTTCTTCCACGAAGGCCCGTGCCAACCATGTAGACGACCGCGCTCTTAGACTTCAGAGCGTGTAGTGATTTCCGTTGTGTCGATTAGGAGGAAGGGAGCAGCAATCAAGCTCTCTCTTTGTTCTATTGTACTAAGGACTGCTTGTAACTTACTAAATTACACACTTTTCATCCGTGCGCTGGCCCCCTGTCATTATTACTTTCTTGAAATTACATCTTTTTTATCTGTGCACGCTGGTTGGTCTTCGAATGCAATACCTCATCCCCCAGAACACACGTGAACCCATCTGCGGGGCTCTCAACACCTTCCCAGAAAGTTATACCGATTATTTGCTTACGATTTCTTCATTCACAACAGCTCCGTTCCTGAAGTCCGCGCCAAGCCATGGCCAGTCTACTTTCGCTTCCCAACGAAGTCTCTCTCCTTATCCTCAAACAAGTCCATCCCAGAGATTGGCTTTCCCTTAGGCAAACATGCAAGGAAATCAAGGCAAAAACAGCTCATCTCGTCACCGAATTCTTCTTCCAGACGCGTGTGGCCATGCTCAAACGGAGAAGTCTACAGTGTCTTGAGAGCATTGCAAAAAGTGAATCGCTTAGTCAGTCAGTGCAGGAGATCGAAATCTGCACTAGCCATCTGCTACCGCTCGATGAGGTGGAGGAGATCGAGCCACCGTATTGTGAGTACGAAAGCATGACGAAAAGCCTAAAGGGCAAGGTTATTCCGGATTCCTTGGTCGACCGCGGCATAGACTACGACGAGTGGTACAAAAAGTGGCATATCAACAATGCAGAGGTCGACTCAACTGACGAGGATGAACGAGACGAGTATGACAATCGAGGGGACCAATCTGGACAAGAAAGCGAATATAACATCAGGGACAATGACAGCCCTACAAGAAATCGACTGGAGCAACTCAACATGAGAGAGTACCAGAGACATCTATATGATCAGGCACATATGATGCGGACCGGTTATGATGTGGAATGCCTTACACAAGCCTTGGCACGCCTCAAACGCTGCAGAGAGATCAGCATCAGCACCAGCATACAGGCCTGGGGATTGAGGCGGCTGAGACGCAGCATCGGCATCTTACCGCAGAGGGGACTCACGTTCCAGTCGAAGGAGAGCATCCGACAAGTCCACCACATCATCCAGGTTGTTGTTACCGCCATAGCAGCTAGTGGGATTTCGGTCGAGGTCCTAAACATCGAACCTAACTCGATGCTTATGGACGCAAATCTGATTAACCCATTAATGCTTATGGATCCATCGTCTGCTATCTTATCCAAGTCTTCCCCTGCCAGTCTGCGCCAACTCCGGATCTCACTTGATCCAGAGTCTCCTCTAGATGACATGATTGTAGGCAGGAAGTGGGAACCTGATCTAATTCGGTTTATGCATCTTCTACCGAAGCTTTCCGATCTCGAGCTTGACTTCCAGCCTCGGGATGAGACAGGACGGTTCTCCGAGATCGCCAAAGAGCTTTATATTCCCAGACTGAAGAGGATAAGTCTCATCTGTATTGATACCGCGGCAGAAGGCTTAGCAATCTTGCTAATGCGTCATCATCGAACGCTTCAAACAGTGGATCTAGATAATATTCAGCTTAGTGGGGCTCTGACATCCTGGCGCTGGCTTATTGAGATTGTTTGGAGTAGTCTAGACCACCGAGGCCATATCCCAGATTCAGGATGACAAGCATGCTGGAAGAGGTGGGTATACTACTTATCAAGTACCTTCAAGGCTAATACATGTTAGTTGCACTTAGAGATTTTCTGACGGCAGCGTTTCGATTCTCATCTGCATGCATTCGAAGTCACAGACTCACGGCCAAGTAGTGCAGATTGTTTAATAAGCCTTATTCAGAAGTCTGAGTTCCTTAGGAGCAGGGGTGCGAAGGAAGAGGAGGAGAGAGCTCAGCCAGTGGTAGTAGAGAGATTAAAGAGACCAGCAGAGAAATAATTCTAAAACCTATCTACTGAGTCGAACTAAAAGAATCAAGGTTATATGAAGTATCAAGTGTACTAAGAAGTATAGGTTATATGTGTCTTGGCTGCTACCCTGAAATTGAGGTACCCGAGAGCTGGCACAGCTCTCTTCGCTTGTATGTGATACGCGTGAGGTGTCACCAACGATGGAAGCTTCCGTAGACCTAGATATTATTCGCAGGTGACTTGGTACAAATCGTGCACCCTACATCATTATTCCAACTTCAGATTCAAGTGCAAAAGGACTTTTACACGTCTTGATTGGGCCATTACCCCTGTTTTCCTCTTTCACTTCAAAGAGGACAATGTGACAGCCGCAGCTCCACTTTCAGTCACGGAGTAGGCGCTTCACATACGATATCCATGATGGTTGGTGGGGTCAGGGTTGACCTCTGCGTTTGAGAGGAGCAAGAAAACAAATTTCGACACAACATCTCCAAACCGTAATGATATACGAGCTATAAAGAGCACCATACTGTAGCGAATATTTCTATAAATTAAGATAATTGAAGAAAGAATGTTTTTCCACCTGAGGCGACCTGTAATGAGCAAAAAGTTGATCTTGAAAGAATATATAGGGTAAGTGGCCATCAAACAATGCTCTCCACTCTACTTCGGAGTAGCCAATCAAAATTTGTTTAAAATGCGCGGTATCCATATTGCTTGCGCATGAGCCAATGAACGCTTGTTTAAAAGTTAGTGCCCCTGAAGCTATCCACTTGCGACTGATTCGTCATATTTTGTGGACCTGCACACCATGTGATAAGTCCTATGGAATTGTGTGATTCGCAACTGCCGTTAATTTAACTTAAACACATAATTAAACTCATTTGGAGAGTCAGCATCTCAATTATAATAAAGGAAATTTAAATCACGCTGAAACAAAATGAATGATCAAATCAAAGGAAGCAGGTCCTTCATTCAGTATGGGTCGTCGAGCCTTCACAAACCCATCCAATATCGAATGCGAAAGTGAGCGGGCGAGGAACCGCCGGCGTCGACGGCAGGAGAGACACCAAAACCTGGCTCGTCAGGAGCGTCTTACTCACCCTGGTATCTGCATCAACAACTCTGCCTTTGATCAAGTGCTACCTAAGGATAGGTCGTGTAACGGTCTGATGCACAATAGCACTACAATTCCTTGGTCAGCGCGCCAGACAGCACCTTCTGCCCCCGCCTTGGCTTTTAACGTGCGTGAAGAAGCTGAGTGTTCACCTTCAGTACGCGTCAATGAACATCCGCCATCTTATCCTACGGCCTACTCAAGAATGTAAACGAGAAATGCGCCGCATTTCCATTTTGGCTCAAAAGTACGAACACGAAACGCGCCGCGTTTCTTCCCCGATGGTCCGTGCCAACCATATTGCAGACCACGCTCTTCCGCATCGAAGTGTGTAGCAATTTCCGTTTTGTGAATTGCGAAGAAATGAGCAGCAATTGAGATTACATTTTCTTCTCCAGGTAAACATGCCTTAATAAAGATTATCCTGTCCTCACGACACCTTCGTACCTTCATCAATATGACAGATCTAGCGACACCAAAGAAGGCCATTGTACTGCGGCCAAATCAGCTTCAGAAGCTCGAGAACCTCGGCTTATACTATAACTCAACAGAGCCAGCAATAATCTGCATCAAGTGCGGCTTTGCCATCAACCCTACTGTACCAATTACCACTGGTATTGACATCCAATACCAGTTTTGGTGGCCCGTGCACCTCTCTTTTTCCATCTCCTGCTCCTGGGTTGCAATACAAGATTACTTGGCCCGTGCACCCTGTTGACTCTACAAAATTACTAGGATGTAGATGTGTCAGACATTACGTGTATTCGGTTCATTGATGTGAATTGGTGTATTCATGTTGTGTTCTGTTGAAATCTACCCCTTAGAGGTTTACCATTTCGGCTGTAATCTTAAAGTATCCCTGCTTGCACGTGAGGCCCCAGCACCTGTTCAACAGCAATGGACAAGCGAACGCAACAGCACACTGTGCAGCTAAAAATATCTTACGTTATAGCGATTTAATTAATAAATAAAATAGCTAAAAGTCTAGAAAAAATATAATTAAGCTTAGTATAAGTATGTTTTATAAAAAGTATGTTTTAAAAACTTTAAACTATTTTATTTTACTTAAAAAAGCTTAGCTATATAGTGTGAAATCTATTTTCAATTAAAACTATATAAAATAAACTAACAAAAAATCTATGAAAATTTATATAGCTTATTGTATACGTTATATATAATCTATTAAAGTTTCAATCATTTTAAGCTTCAATTAAGATATTTATAAGCTTTTAAAAAACTAAGTATTAGGTGAAAAGTAGGCTGTTGCGTTCGCTTATCGTACACGTTATGCTTAGAAACATAGTGCATACTAGTTTGCGATGCCGCTGAGAATCTCCATTTATGTTTTCATCACTCACATTGCTCAGCTTGGTCATTATATGTATACGGCTGCGTTAACAACTAATAACTATAAATATAGGCTATAATAGACTAGTAAGAAAGGAATATCTAGTTTAGACTTACCTATTCAAGAGTTTCATCACTATCTAATAGAGCTCTACCTGCCTATTACTCCACTCCGATAATACTCCATCTCTCTATTATTTATTCCTTCCCATCCTTTAAACTACAAGCCATTATATTTAGACGCTCCGCCCTTTCAAACTTAGAGCTCTGCCTTTCTATCGCTCCGATGTAAAGACGATGCTTCTCTCTACTGTACGCTCTCTCTAGTCATTTACACCATTTTCTACCTTCCTTAACCCTTACGTTCTTTAACGCCTAGAGCTCTACTGCCGCAGCTAAGGCAAGATGGCATCCACAACAGCTTTCCCTTGCTCTAGGAACAAGGTATGGGCTGCGTCGGCGATGCCCTTGGAAGTTGCTTGTTCTAGGTATATATCCATGGTTACGTTCCATTTAGACTTTAGCTGGAACGGGTCGTTGACGTGGATCAACTCGAGAAGCTGTCCTGTGTCGGCACCGGCCCATTGGTGCGCCAGGCTCCCGTACGCCTCGACAACTCCGCGCTGCATGGTAAGGACTTCAAGATACCGGCGTCAAGCCAGATGTGCGCGTCGTGGTTTTGCGTAAGGAAGGCCGCCTTGAGAACCTTCAGACGCTCTGAAATGGGTATAGACGTGTTGCCGGCGAGAAAGGGTAGCTTGGCAATGGGGTGCTATCCTGCTGTGGGCCGTTTTGCTGTAGGTCAGGTGCGAGCCGTTGCGCTTCTACATTACGCTGGCGATATGTTTCAGCGATTACAACTCGGATATGGTCCCTTTGACGTTTGGTCAGCCAGCGGAAAACGCCGTGCATCTTCTTCGGGCGTGCTGGGCGTTCGGCGAAGTTGGGCCGAGGCAATTGGCTCATTGCTCGGGGGGCGGCACAGTCCCCAGAGTCGTGTCCGGCGGCTTTGCCGCAGCGTTTGCATAGGAGAAGTCTATGGCACGTATGTGATGGGTGGTAGCCCAAGCATACATTTCACTGTCTTGGATGATCGATTTTCTTGATGAGACTCGCCAGTCGGCTGCTGAAGAGGTGTCAGTATTTCTTGACTGGCTCTAGGAAGGATACAAGTAAAGTCTTCATTAAGGAATTGTCAGGTTGGTGCCACGCGGACCATATGTTGACGGGTTTCTGCCCTGTCTGGATTTCTATTCTTCGTCCACGGCTGCGTCGCTATCCGCTTCGTTGCCATAGAGGTCGGTCAGCTTGCAGGGGTAATCTGAGATTAGGTAGGTAAACCATTCCTGGCGATGAGGGGGCTGTTGTTGTTGACGTTATTGTTGATGGTGTCGGGATTGGTGGGCAAGGGCGTTGTTTGCAGCTGGAGGCGAGGCCGCGACGATGCTTTAGGTAGGCGCCGGAGCAGATTTGGCGTCAGTAAGCGCCTGATTCCAGGAGTCCAGGAAGCTATCGGCAAACCTTTGGACGAATTCCCGTTCGGACGCAGTGGTGAATTGTGTCGCTGCTTTAAATTTAGCGTAGAAGGCCTGAAACACCTTCAACTTGGTACTGTACTCCTCCACACCGTCGCGTGCGAGCTCGTGGCTGCTTCAAAAATGGAGACTGGTTGCTGTACTGTAGTCGAGGTAGGGTCAGGGGATGGGTCAGGATGGGCGATCTGGGCTCCTTCCTAGCCGCAGCAGTAGAGATTGCATGGAGAGGCGAAGACGGCGTTTGAGCCGTCCGCCCGAAGGCGGGCGAGACCCCAACAGGTCCATTCACGACTGCGGGGCTGTTTTGTAAGAGGGTAGTGCGGGCTCCTCGATTGAGATCGGCAGGAGTATGGATTCCCAGGCCAAAAGGGTCCGGGACAATAGGCGGGCAGGAGGTGGCGGATGCCTTCGCCGCCGCCATGGGCTGCGCGAAGCGCAGGATTGTGGTTGTTGTGGTGCATTTGTTAAGAAGATTGGTGTAATTAGTGCTACTTTCTTAGCATCTGCACGCCAAGAAAGTAAGATGACAAAGGAAGGTTTTGATTGGCTTTGTATGACAGGTTGGCTTCTCGGCCACCACCGGGTAACTCGCAAGCTGAGAGGGCGGGAGCGTGCCAAAACTTAAGCTGCTCGTAAAATATGATATGACCATCAAACTACGTGTTTTTTGGTCATGATTCTCTGCCCTCCAATCGAGCTCTTACAGCTTCCCAACTTCAGTCCTCGCTTACCATCCACTAAAATGCACCACCCTTCGTGACCCCGGCCGCCATCGCCAGCCACGACTGCATCGAATCCGCCTTTGCTCATTGGCAAACTTGAGGACGTTTCGTCAAAGCTACCAGGCTGCAGCCACACGGATGGGATCCCCAGCTCCTTGGCCTCCTGGAGCACCTTGAGAGTTGCCGAGGGGAGTGATGACTGTGATGGACGTCTGTTTGGGGTTGGGAAGCGCCGCGACGCTGGGGACGGTGGGATGGTCCTTTTCCAGAGCAGAAATAGTTGCCGACCCCGGATTGATGGGAGTGACTGGCAAGTCATGATAGAGATAGAGATACCAGGCACAGACTATTCAAAACACTGTCAGCCCAACGCGGCCTTGATGAGTAGGTTATTGACATGGATCGGACCTCGGTGGCCGAACTTGGCGGGGTTTGAGCTAGCACTGACCACCGCGAAGGCTGAGGACGCAAAGAAATTGCGAACAGTGGCTTCGGTGGTCATCATATCACAAAGTCGGCTGAACACTTGACTAGCAGGATAGGTTGTGTCTTCGGCCGTTCAAGATTGTCAATCAAGGGTGCACAAATTCAAGGGATGGTGTAGGTTCAGTTATCACCCACGCCGTGCTGCGGGGCAGCAGCATACACCGATCGATCACTCCATCAATCTTGAGTGCTTGTGTCATATGTAAGGCCGAAGCCGCGGCTGCGAGGTATAAATCAGTCGATCCTGCTGGTGCATCTTTTCTTATTTATTTAGCGACTCTCCTGAGTACAGTAACCTTTGATCAACTAGCCATCGTGACCGTGACAATGTCCATTTATGGGTGAGTCATCATGGTCAAATCAATGCATCTTCTCCTAGGAGACTGCGCAACTGAACTGACGTCACGGCAGGAGGGCAACTTTCTCTGCTGCAGGGTACGCCGCAGCCAGGCCCACGTATCCTGCAAGTCTGTTCAAGACAATTCTGGGGTATTATCATCGTGAGGATCCTCATGGTACGCTGCTGGACTTGGGTTCTGGCCATGGAATTGTTGCTAGGGAGCTGAGCCCCCGCTTTGCCAGGGCCATCGCCATTGACCCTAGTGCTGGTATGATGCTGCAGGGAATGCAAGCCACTGCCCAATTCTCCAAGATCTCGTTCCGCCAGGCCAGCGCCGAGGACTTGTCTTTTCTACCCGCGCACTCGGTAGACATGGCTGTAGCCGGCGAGTCAGCGCATTGGTTCGACTACTCCCGAGTCTGGCCAGAGTTATCCAGGGTAGTTAAGTCAGGCGGCTCACTGGCCTTTTGGGGGTACAAGGACAACATCATCATTGGACACCCGCAAGCCAACAAGATATTTGAGAGGTTCTGCTACGGCGAAGGAGATGTGTCGCCCGGGCTGGAAGGGTTGAACCAGTATTGGGAGCGTCCCGCGCGAGACATCCTCCGGGGCCTGTTGGCGGACGTCAAACCCCCTGAGTCGGAGTGGGACAAGATCAAGCGAATCACCTACAACGTTGACAAAGACACGACTGAGGTTGCAGGCCCAGAGACGGCCTGGATGAGGGGCAAGATCAATCTAGGACAGTTTGAGGCTTATGTGCGGGCCTTCACTGCGTACCGGGGCTGGATGGATGCGCACCCGGACAAGAAGAGCCGTGCCGAAGGTGGTGAGGGAGACATTGTCGACATTTTGTTTGACCAGATCCTGGAGGCAGAACCCGAGTGGAAGGCACAGGGTGATCGCTGGAGAGATATCCAGGTTGAATCAGTCTGGGGCACGTACATTTTGCTGGCGAAGAGGAAGTGAGGACGAGAACCGTGAGGTGTTGATCAGGGCGGATATTCCGCCAAGACTTGATGGAAGTGATCGACAGCCACGCAACAGATATTTATGCAAATGCAATGAATGGCCTCTGAGCCCTTTTTTTTTCGTTCCTTTTTTTCTTTATTTTTACACATAGAGATCAATCCTTTTGATGATAGCTTTGCATGTTTGCCCAAGTTACAATAGTTTTACCTTCTCGATCGGCTAGCAGATGGTTGACAATATAATACTGACATCATGCATGATGACTGGGCCTAAAAGGGCGATCAACTTCTTCATTCATTTTGTCACTCCGGCTGGGTTCGGTTGGGCGACCAGCCTGGGCGGGTGGCCTCACCAGACCACCAAATCTTCCGCGAGCAGTATGGAGGAACAAACGATATGTTTTGGAAGAGTCTTTGTCCCGGAAAGGCTCGAAGGGCCGGAAGAGCTGGATCAAGCGCCACGGATTTTTTCTTATTGAGATCGACGCTAACGATAGTCCTTTGAGTCCGTACTGGGCCTGTCGTTTGTGCGACGCGAAGGGCCAGCCCGAGTTCTTCGCCGCTGCTGCTAACGAGTTCGGCAGCTGACCACCTCCGCAAGTATGTAAATGTGACGTCGCGAGCTTGAGCACCATTGACCAACGTAGGCCCCCCAGGATCCTCGAGAGCAGTCAAGGCGCTGATATAGACGCGTCAACCGATGAATCTGAACGGCCCAAGCGACCGGGCTTGCAGTACAGCGCCTTGCCGCGTGCTAGAGTCAAGATAATCCGAGAACTGAGCCTGGGACTTCTGATCAACACCAATGTTCCTTTTTCTTTCTTTAGCGATACATTCTTTCAGCAACTCGTCTGGCAACTTGACCCTCACCTATCTGACCAGATACCATGGAGCCAGGGTTGCAAACAAATAAATCAAATCCAAATCTTTTCAAATCAAATCAAGTTTATCCAAATCAAATCAAATCAAATGGGGACGTCCGATTTATTTGGATTTTGAATTCATTTGGATAACATATTGGCCAATCAGCACTCGTGCTAGACGGGCCAGTAGCCCCACCTTTGCGTTGAGATCCTGCCTATTTTGGTAACTAGGCCGCTACCTCCCAATGTAACTGCCATAGTTTTTGGCTTTAATGCCGCCCATTGCAAGGTGAAGACTCCAGGAAATGGTCAAATATCCACGTCTGTCACGAGTGGCGATAGATCTCTTTTCAGCTCATTGCGACATCTCCCGAGGCAAAGCGAATATTCAGTCTCACAGGGCAGATGGTTCGAGCTCAGAGACCGACTCTAGGTGGACATAGAAGCAGACCAATGCATCTCATCGTGGGAGAAAGGTGGGGCTATCTAAATAATCAAATGGATCCAAATGGATCCAAATCAAATCACATCGATCATTTTTGTATCCAAATCAAATCAAATTGAATGCTCGATTTGATTCGATTTATTTGTTTGCAACCCTGGGCAATACCCCTGTTCTTTTCCTTGTGCGATCATCTTAGGCGGCATTTGCTTGTTGATCGAGAAGGCCTATCCAATAGATATATGCGAGCTGAGGGAAGTCTCAAAAGCGCGAATGATGAGGAGGATAATGTATGATATAACACGTCCATATCTGCAGATAAACATGAAGCCGAGTCAGTCATCAGGTGGTAGCATTGATAAAGTAATGATCTGACGCATTCACAGTTCGTGCGTTGGTGCCGTACAGGCTGGCGTAATATAATCATATCATGGGAGATGTCGAAAATACGAACCTCTGGCTTACTCACATGAGGTTACTGAGATTAAACCCATCTACATTCAGCATTTTAGTGTAACTCAAAACCTCCAACTGTACTGCTCTTATGCCCAAATACCCGCTATAGACTTTATCGTCATATCATATCGTCGAATATACACGCCATCATTACTCACTTCAAAGGGCGCTAGTAAGTCACACCAAGGGACTTTTACTTGAAAAGCTCACTTTTCTCGTAACATACTCCAAAATCGACATACAAATTCATTATCCTATGTGGTCATATTAGAAACGCACTCAACCTAATTTGACATTTTCTACAAATTTCTCAATAAAAATCTCCTGTTTTCGCCTACCAGGCATTCCAAACGAATCAAATTTATACGACCTGTACACGGTGTGACCAAGAAATGGCCGAAGCGACAGCACCAAATCCCACTAGCACCGAGACCATGGCTCAGACTGAGCCAAAAAGTCTCTCTCATCACATGCATGGCCCGGGGCATCACGATGGCCACAAGCATCACGATGGCCACAAGCATCATGGTAATGCCGGCAGTCATAAGCATCATGAACAAGGCGCAGACAAACATGAGAATTGTTCTGAGCAGGACAAAAACCACCGTCTGCAGCATCAAAAGAGCGAGGAAATGGACCCTAATGACCCCTCCCATTGTTGTAAACATGAACAGGAGAGAAGTGGAAAACGGACTGAGTGACAGCTAGGGTTACGAGAGTCTTGACTAGATAATAGGGAGCTAGGGCGGGTGTAAATGTGGGATGGGGTTTTGGTGCGAGTAAATTTCGTAGTATTTTTCTTCCCATGTATCTTCCTTCGTATATCTGGAGATGATGCAAATACAAATGGTACATAGTTGCTACCTAATTTATCAGCCCACAATGACGCAACAGTCGCAGTGGGCTTTAGGCGTGGCGTTCAAAGGTTACATTCAATCTAATGACATCACTACTAAATTTAAACACAGACTCTCCGTTTGGCGCACTTCTTGCCTCGTTTGCTTCTATCGTCTCCATCGTTGCTGCAATATGGTCTTCAGTTTGACAGAATCCAACGGTCTCGGCAATATTACTATTAAAGATGCCGACTCCCAAAACATCACGTCAGGCAATGTCCAAGCCGACGGTCGCGTAAAGGTCCAGTTTCATCAGCATGCTCAGTCTGTTGTCTCCTGGTTCAAGGGTTGCCAGAGTCGTGCAGTCCCTACAGAGCCCTTCAAGAAAAGGAGTTGTAACACTGTTAGTCTCAACTCCCAACAACTAGTCACTACTCCGCGTCTCAACATCGCTATCCATATCATTGGGTCTCGTGGCGATGTGCAGCCCTTCATCCCCGTCGCTCAGGCCCTCTCACGACCTCCTTACAGCCATCGCGTGCGTATTTGCACTCATCCCGTCTTTAAGCATTTTATCGAGTCGCAGGGCATCGAATTTTTCAGTATTGGCGGTGACCCTGAGGCTTTAATGGCTTACATGGTTAAGAACCCGGGTTTGCTGCCCTCTCGCAAAAGCGTCAAAGCAGGTGAAATTAAGAAAAGGCGTGAGGAGATGTGGGAGATTCTGATTGGTGCTTGGAGGAGCTGCATTGAAGCTGGTGATGGAATGGGAGATCGTGTAATGGCTGCAAACGTTCGAGAGACCAAGGATCTTTTTATCGCCGATGCTATTATTGCTAATCCGCCGTCGATGGCCCATATCCACTGCGCCGAGAAGTTGGGTATCCCGTTGCATATGGTGTTTACTATGCCTTGGTCACCGACTGAGAGGTTTTCTCATCTATTGGCCTCCATGACATACCGTGGTAGTACTGATGCCGCTGTCGCCAATTACCTTTCCTATATAGTCATGGAGCTGCTTACATGGCAAGGGTTCGTATCTGTTGGCACATTTCCAATTCTGATTCTAACCAGCGACATAATACAGACTCGGTGATCTAATAAACAGGTTTCGTACCCGAATCTTATGCCTCGATTCTATCAGTCCACTATGGGGATACCAGCTTCTCACCAGGCTTCGCGTACCGTATAGTTACCTCTGGTCTCAGTCTTTAATTCCGAAGCCATCTGATTGGGGATCTCATATTAACATCACCGGCTTCTCATTTTTATCCTTAGCTAATCATTATATGCCTCCACCGGACCTGGTTGGCTTCTTGGAGAAAGGGCCGCCTCCTATCTATATCGGATTTGGGTCAATCGTCATTGATGACCCACCAGCCCTTACGCAATTAATCTTCGATGCCGTCAAATTGGCTGGTGTCCGGGCCATCATTTCTAGAGGCTGGGGCGGCATTGGGAGAGGAGATATCCCCGAAACCATTTATCTTATTGGCGATTGTCCCCATGATTGGCTCTTCCAACGCGTCTCTGCCGTTGTCCATCACGGGGGAGCCGGGACAACAGCCGCGGGCATTGCAGCTGGACGTCCAACTGTCATCGTTCCCTTCTTCGGTGACCAGCCCTTTTGGGGCCAGATGATTGCACAAGCAGGGGCTGGCCCAAAACCCATACCCTTCAAAGAATTGACGGCTGAGATCTTGGCAAGCAGCATCATCTTTTCTCTCAAGACCGAGGTCCAAGAGGCAGTACAAAAGATGGCGGAGCGCATAGGTGCTGAAGATGGGGCTCGTGGTACAGCCGTAGATTTCCAGGAGAGGCTAGATATAGACCACCTTCGATGCGATATATGTCCCGATAGGCTTGCCGTCTGGAGACACAAAACAACGGGAATCCACCTTAGTGGATTTGCCGCGGCTTGCCTCGTTGATAAGGGTTTGTTGGACCCTCGAGGCTTTAAGCTCCTTAGGCATAAGCATTGGTATGTTGATGAAGGTGCAGAGCATCCTATTGTTGGTGCTGTGGCTGCGGCTTCGAATTTTGTTATCACCTTGGGTACAGCAGCCAGCGACTTCTCCCGACGATTAAAAAACAGGCCTAGGTGGTCAAGTCGCGACAATAAGGCAATACTCCCACAAACGTCCTGGTATAATACCAACAGAGACATACATCAACCGACGCTAACCGTAAATCACAATGAGGACCACGATGTTTCATCTACAGCTAGGGAAGCACACCAAGGGCCTCCACCAAACACAAATGGCGACGGAATGACCATCGCTGAGCTAACAAATCCCACTCATAACGGCATCCTCAAAGACAGCATCCGGCTCGCACCGACCGAGATAGAAAACTTCGCCCACAAAATGGCCACCAAATCCCTCCATACTGGCGAAATCCCTACTCCGGAGACCAAACGGGTGCCGACTCTGCACGAACGGCGAAAGGCCACTTGGAAAGCCCAAGAACAAGGCCCTCGCGGCCACGTGTTCTATATTATGCACATTACGGGACGGCTCGCGGCTGACGTGACCAAGGCAGGCCTTAAGGTTCCCGTGGCTCTGTTTTACAACGTAGCTAATGGGTTTCACAATTATCCTTCGTATACTAGCAATGCTGTTGAGGTAAGGCAACGGAATGAGATTACCGGTTTGGGCAGCGGTGCGTGTACGGCGGGAAGGGAGTTCGTTTTGGGTTTGTGGGACGCCTTTAGTGGAGTCGTAATCAAGCCTTATCAGGGGGCTAAAGCTGAAGCCGGAAAAGGATTTGGTAAGGGTATGTGGAACGGGACGTTGGGGTTTGTATACAACTTGGGTGCTGGTAAGTATTCTATTCATATACCCCTACTTCGGAAACAAATATCCTTCCTGTACAAGAACCAGAGGTTGATATCACTAGCAATATTCGGCCTGTTAGGTTATACCCTCAAAGGCATCGAAAAAGAGTTCTCCAAGTATCATCTTACTAGCCTAAAGGCTGAAATTCTGTTGATTAGGCTGAGACAAGGGATTGACGACTTTAGTCAGGCAACTCCCGAGGGGAAAGAGATGGTCGTGGAGCGCTGGAGGTGTTTGCAGTCGCAATAAGCAGATAGCACTCATCGGTTTAATAAAGAGAGGGCGTCTTTTTTTAAAGCAAGCATTATCTACTACTACTATGGTCTGATTAAAAACCCTCACTCGGGGGCGATCATTACGTATCGATGCTTTTTGCTGTCTTTGGTCTTGAGATCGTACTACTGTAGGATGAATGGGTGTTGCAAACCTGAGAATAACTGAGGCTTGTCTTCGCTTAAACTTTGGCGTCATCTTACTGGCATGAAAGAAGAAGGTTACTATGGGACTACTTACATGACGAGCTATAGGCACTAAGCAGATGGGCCAAGATAAAAGACATGTTCTCTTAGGACCTTGCATACAAATAAACAGAGTGTTTGGTAGCGTGCGTATCATTTTCGCGGATTACCGTAGTAAATAACTAAATCCTGTCATGTTACGACCCACATCATATCACGTAGGTCAATTTGTTAGGCTTACCCCTGGTTTCCCAGTAATTATTACTCTGCATACAGTGTATTCTGTATAACAGTATCGCAATATGGGTCAGAATGAGTCGTATAACGATTTGTGATGAAAATGGTGTTTGCTTAATGATATGACGAAAAAGCAGACGACAGAATCATTAAGGTTAAGCTATGATTCATCGCCCTTTCGTGCGATAGTCTATGATGCGCCCGCTTCGATAAGATGACGTGTCCAGACGACAGAGGACTGCTTTGGATCATATCACCCCATCGGCAAGCCCCGTTGCCTACCAGAGACTCTAGATAGTTGCTTAATCCATAGAGTATTAGAGTTGAGAATGGCCGCCAGATACGTTTACGTGGACGAAACAGGACTTGACTATGAGGAACCCGGTCGATGAGTGAATCTGCTAGTTTTACCAGCATGGTATGTTTGCACTTCGGCGGTCTAGGTCAAGGGGACATGGAAGAGCCTCAGGTAAGGGCCAGGGATAGTCCTGGTCGAGCAATTCGAACCGCCTTAGGCCGCCGCGAGGACATGTCATCTTGGTCGCCGAAATGATCTGACCAGCTAGCTGCACTCCAATCACATGCGCCCTTATTTTTTTTAATGATACTCAAAAGCCATAATCTGACTAGTATCACAATCATGAGGGGCATTGACAGGTTATGTAGATTTTGGGGCGCCGTTGACGTGTTTAGTAACTGATGCCAAGCTGGCCGCAAGGCGACGGCTTTCTCGCATTCGCAGGCATGTAAATTTATAACTCGGCTTTTTCGTTCTTGGTAACCTTAATAAAGACACTATTTAATCAATAACCATTCATAAATATTATTGTCCCTTTGCTTATATCTCCGCCGACGGCTTGGGTCATGCAAATCGGTGACAATGAGTACTCAATCTAGACACCATGAATCAAACGAGCATGCAGTCGAGGATCTTGAGATGTGTGTGATCCCAACTCGTCACCTAGCCAACGATGTTGTCGAAAGTTTCGCCTGGAGCAACCTTGAAGTCCTCGTCAAAGACCGGAAAACAAACAGCCACTTTCCATCTTATCCAAAGCGTCAGGAATTGTCAACGCATCTGAAATGCTTGCTATCATGGGCCCGAGCGGATCCGGTAAGACCACGTTGCTTAACGCTCTTGCTCGTCGAGTCGCTGCTGCTGGAGCGACTACAACAGGCGATATACTTGGCAATGGACAGAAGATGGAACTCCAGATGACCCGTAATCTCTCTACATACGTAGAGCAGGAGGATGCACTGATAGGAAGTCTGACGGTGCGAGAAACGATGATCTTTGCGGCTAGGCTTGCGCTCCCTAGGTATGACTTGCCGCCCCCGTAGCGATATTTTTTCTTTTAACCCTGTGATAGCAATGTAACTAGGAAGGAAGCTTTCCGCCGTGTGGATGACCTCATCGCCAGCTTTGGCCTGCAGTCACAGGCCCATACTATTGTCGGTACACCTATTAAGAAGGGTTTGAGCGGGGGCCAGAAGAAGCGGCTCGGTGTCGCTAGCCGGCTCGTTGCCAATCCCAAAATTCTGTTCCTCGATGAGCCAACCAGTGGGCTAGACTCAGCTCTCAGTCTCGAAGTCATCACCTATATTAAGGAGATTGGCAGGCGGAATAAGGCGAGTATTCTCCTCCTTGGAAAGTCGACATTGTGGTGACATGCGGGCTAATGTGTGCCAGCTCCTCATAATAGCTTCCATTCATCAACCCTCTTCAACGACATTTCATCAATTCGACAAGCTCTGCCTCCTCTCGGGAGGGAAAACTTGCTACTTTGGTCTAGTCTGCGAAGCACCTATCTACTTCGCCAGGACTGGTTACTATATGCCCCGTGAGACTAATGCTGCCGAGTTCTATCTTGATCTGATTAATACCGACTTGGATAAGAGCGGCGAAGTTCGCCGCCGCACGGAAGATATAACTCAAAACTGGGCAGAATCAACCCAGTGCGCGGACCTTGATGTTGCTATCGAGAACGCGAGGTATGCTTCCTCTGGTGATCTATCAAGACACAAGATTCCAAAACCAAGCTCTTGGATCATTCCTCTGGTCTTGCTTCACCGTTCTTGGATCAAGTCGCACCGCGACGTTGTCGTATATGGTATCCGCATTATCATGTATCTGGGCCTGGCCATCCTCATGGGGACCGTGTTCCTGAGACTGAAGACGAACCAAAATTACATCCAGGCATTCATAAATGCCATTTTCTTCGGCGGCGCTTTCATGTCGTTTATGGCGATTGCTTATGTTCCCGCCTTCCTAGAGGATTTGCACACTTTTTACCAGGAGCGTGCAAATGGCCTCGTTGGTCCACTTTCGTTTATGGTATCAAATTTCATCATTGGACTTCCATTCCTCTTCCTTATTACTCTCGTCTTCTCGATAGTGGAATATTGGCTATCTAACTTTCGCCCAAATGCCAGCGCGTTCTTTATGTGGGTTATGTGGTTATTCCTTGATCTCCTGGCAGCGGAGTCACTCGTTGTGTTGGTTTCATGTCTTTTTCCAGTTTTCGTTGTGGCATTGGCGATCACAGCCTTCGCAAATGGGCTTTGGATGTGCGTTGATGGATTCCTTGTACCAATGAGTATCCTCAATCCGTTTTGGAAGTATGTATTCCATTATATTGACTTCCAGGCATATGTATTTCAGGGTATGATGGTTAATGAGTTCGAATCCCGAGAGTACGCCTGCGCAAAGACGCCCCAAGGCTATCAGTGTATGTATTATAGTGACTTGAATTCGGCGGGGAAAATCCGTGGCACGGCGGTTTTGGATAATTTTAGTATTTCTATGGGGCTGGAGGGGACCTGGGTTGGAATTCTCATTGGTATTATCGCAGGATATAGGCTCTTGGCTTATCTAGTCCTGATTTGGCGGAAATAAGTGCTCGCATACAGTGACAGTTTACATAGAATAAATACACCTCTTATCAAAAAGTTGTCCAATTCCTATTCTTAACCCCCAGAGAGTCAAATAGTCGGACGAAGGTGACTTTGTGTTATTTCCTTGCAGCTCAGTTGCCTCGCCCTTGGAGGGGATGTCCCATAGTGTATATCTATTTTATAACTTTGGCCCCTGCACAGAGAGCTATCTTTTCAATTCATGATTAAAAAACGAATAATCGTGATCTCTGTGAGTAATTCTATTGTCAAGCTCATTCAGGACCAAAAATAACCAAAGGGCACGACCACAGAAAGGGTCGCAAAGGAAGAACTTCTATCTCATTCCGGCCAACTAACAAAGAGATGAGTTACATCACGGCCAAATAATGGCAGAATGAAGTTGAAGCCCCCAGGACCCTAATCGAGTTATTAGGTAATATTTCCGCGTTCAATCTTTACAGCTCCGCCTCTGTGAGGCCGTATATGCTATGCCACGAAGCTGAATCGACATTTCAGTCTTCAGTCGACGATACTGATTCTTGATACTTTCTTCTGATTCCTTTTCTTATTCCTGTCATCTGTATGCTACCGATAGGGCGAAGGAGCCAGATTCCCTTTACACAGTGCAGCCAAACCCTAATAGCTATAAATTCTGTTTCTAGAGGTCAATAAATATCAGTAGTAATTCTCGCTTCTAGACGAAAGGCTCATATAAAGAACCTTTATCACGGTACATTCTTCGGTAGTTAAACCATTCAGAATCTACATAACCTAGACTGATTCCAAGGTTTGACATGTAAAAGGTTATTATGTGTTTCAACTGTTAATTACATATAAGGATTCATCATTTTACTAATGTTAGAAAGGAAAAACGGAAAACTAAATTAAAAGAAAAAGAAAAAGAAAAAGAAAAAAAAAAGAATTAACTGTCGATCAATCTATATCCTCCCTCGGCTACCATCTTGAAACCACCATCGAGGTTAGCAACATCAAACCCCCCTTGCTTAAGGATGCGGTAAGCTAAATAGCCGCGATAGCCCACTTGACAGTATACGACAGTTGGTAGTGACTTATCAAGAACGCCAAAATGATGCCTCAAGCTGTCGACTGGTAGATTGATCGCTTTAGAAAGATGACCGTTAGCGAATTCCTCAGGCGAGCGGACATCCACAATCTGCAACTTGCCAAGCTTCGCCTGGTTGAGCTGTTCGGCGTGAATGATATCGCAGTCTCCGCGGAGAACATTTGAAGCCACAAAGCCGGCCATGTTGACAGGATCTTTCGCCGAGCCGTATGGCGGTGCATAGGCTAGCTCGAGATGCTCTAGATCAAAAACCGTGCCGCCAAATTGCATAGCTGTCGCGAGCACGTCAATACGTTTATCGACACCAGCCTTGCCTACAATCTGTGCTCCCCAGATGCGGCCCGTCTCTTTCTGAAAGACGAGTTTGATCGTCATGATTTGTGAGCCTGGATAATAGCCTGCATGGTCGGGGGGATGCACTGTGACCCAAAGAGGATCGTGGCCTAATCGACGAAACGCTTCGACAGAAAGACCCACGAAGCCGAGGCTCAGGTCGAAGACTTGGCAGATAACGATGCCGACATTACCACGATATTGTACATCCTTACCGCATGTATGATCGGCCACGAGTCGCCCTTGCCGGTTTGCCGGGCCAGCCAAGGCGAGCATGGCAGGCTGTCCCATGACAGTGTGTTGAGTCTCAACCATATCTCCAACTGCATAGATGTCCTGGTCTGAGGTTTGCATGTCGGAGTTGACACTAACTCCGGTCGCACCTAACTTCAAACCAGCCTGCTTTGCCAGACTCGTTCTGGCTCTTACTCCCACTGCCAAAATTACCAAGTCTGCGGGTACCTCAGATCCACTAGTTAAGAGGACACGTGATTTCTCGATTTTCTTAAAAGTATTGTTTAGGAATAACTGGATTCCTTTGCTTCTGAGCTTTGTGTGAAGAATCTCGGCCATGTCTGCATCAATTGGTGGAAAGACATGCGACCCGTACTCGACCACCGAAACCCCGAGCTCAAGGTTCCTCAAGTTCTCAGCTACTTCCATACCAATGAAGCCGGCTCCAATTATGCAAACGTGTTCTACATCGCGGTCCGACATTAAGCCACGGACTTTCTGAAGATCGGAGATCGTCTGCATCGTGACGACATTGTCCAACTCTGTCCCAGCAGCCGGAGGCCGAAACGCTTCGGCACCTTCGGCCAGAATGAGTTTGTCGTAGCCCACCTGGCGAATGTCGTCCGTTCCCACAGTTCGCACATTGACCAGGTGGTTTTCACGATCAATGCCGATGACCTCGGTTCGAAGATGGACATCGATATTAAAGCGCTCCTTGAAGTCGCTGGGTGTACGTAGGATCAGGGTTTTATCATGTTTGATGATGTTCCCTAGAGCATAGGGTATACCGCAGTTGGCGAAGCCGGTGTAGTCTCCCTGTTCGAACACAGTGATGACAGCCGACTCATCGAGACGTCGAACGCGGGTGGCCGCGGACATGCCGCCCGCCTTGCCCTAACACCGGCTATGTCTCCCCACCACCCTCCACGAAAACGGCTAACGACGTGGAGGAAAAAAATGCTAAAAGCGCAAGCATGCAGTCGCCGATTCTAGTCCCCGCTCCATCCTAAAAGTTAGTTCCAGCGCTCTGTTAAGGTTTTTAATACCACTAGAGCTGGAATGTGGACTCACGCTAAGGGGCGAAGGTTTGTAAGCTGGTTAACAGAACAGCCCCCCTCGACATGGTTTTTTACATCCCTGCAAAAGCAAAAAAAAAAAATTAGTATGATGCCACGGTTCTGATAAAGGTCCAAGGCGTGGAATTACCCCTGCTGACTATTTAAAACTTATCCCCACACCAAACTGACGCCTATCAGACAACGCAAACCGCATAAGGTTGCTATCTGCCCATGTCTTAAATTATCAATCAATAATGTCCGACATTACCTGTCTGCCAACCTAGAGGTTGACATTCTCCTCGAGATTCAACTTCTCCTTCTTACATTCAGCACTGGTGTCCAAGATGCAGTCAGCTACCCAGATTTCAAATGTTTTGCATCCAACCAGACCGGTAATTCCGTTGTATTAGCTGTGGGTCTCGCAGGGCATGATGACTCGATTTTCAACTTGTCAGACGTAGGCTTAAGCTTGGGTATGTTCCTAGCCGGAGCTATTACAACAGGACAGTTAGCCAATACTGTTGGACCACGAGCTCGTATGTGGCTGATATTTAGTCACTGTGCGCAGACAATTCTCACGTTTGCGGCCGCCATTATTCACCCCGCATACTGCCGTTATGGTACAGGCCCCTCAGCAATGGGTTCACTGGCTTTACTCGCCTTTGCATCAGGTGCCCAAGTAGCGTCTATGCGACCCTTTCGAATCCAGGAAATCACAACGGCTATGGCGACAGCAGCATGGGTTGATCTTGTTATCGATCCAGGGCTTTTAAAGTTACAAAACCGTTCAAGAAATCGACGTGCTGGATTTTTAATTGCGTTGGTGGTGGGGAGCTTTGCCGGAGCCTTCATGCGAACGGGCATCGGCTCATCAAATGCATTGTTTGTATCAGGTGCAGGAAAGACGCTGGTTACATTATTGCTGTTCCTGAACCGTGAGCAGCCACCTGTAGATCAGTCTTGAATTAATACATAGATCTGAAAAGACTATAAGGTTTATGCGGCTGCTATCATTATTTGACATGATCCTACATAACTACCATGCAGTACCCCTCAACCAATAGGTAAAAAAGGTTTCCTCATACAAAATGCACAAATTCACTTGAAAGGTGCTTGGCCAAGGACTGAAGTTATTTACATGAAACAAGCTGTATCTCAAAGGAGGTTTCATGTTATTTCGTATTATACTACTCTTTTTTTGCGTCGTATGAGCGGTATGGTAGTGTGGCACCAATGTAAAATCCCTATCAATGCCCCGTCTTCGCAGAGTCCCCCCCCCCCTCCCCATGGCTTTCGAGTGTTCTATCTACAGGAATGTTCTATAATTGCCTTGGAGAATGAATCAAGCGTGTTACACAGAAGATGAAGTTATTGAAGCCATATTGGATGTCACCGATAACGGCCTCTCCCAGAACCAAGCCGGACAAAGCATGGCTCCCCTCAGCCGACCCTCTCAGACCGATTAAGAGTAGAGCCACCCAAGTCTGAGGTCACCTATGCTGCCCAGCTACTATACTATTCAAGTCTTAGGAGCCCGGATTGGTTGTCTGGATACTTCGACAGGAAACCTTAGGCTATGCTCCTTCTCATAGTCAAGTTCGCGCCACTGTCACTTTCCTCCTACGACAACAAGGCAGGGAAAAGCCCATCGGTATACATTAGCTAGCCAGGTTTATGGAACGGCATCTATCCATAAGGACAAAGATGTGAAAGGCAAGGATCACGACCATCGTGAATAACTTGACACTTGCCATGAACTCTAAATCGCAGGCAGCATCGTGCTGCCTAGACGATCGGCAGACTCAACATGAGTATCCCTTTGACTGGCGTAAGGCAACACCTCCATACTGAGCCCCACAGGGCCCCCGCGCAACCAAGGGATACATGGTAGTGACTTGAAGCGTCCGCGAAACCGACCCCGCTGAAATCGTCATACAACCCATTCAATGAGCTGTCATGGGTATCGAACAACTCTCTAGCCAAGCAGCCAACGTGTACGATGACAATAGCTTCATTCGAGTCGATCATAGCTGCCGTGAGCAGCCGACTGATTACACACGCCGACCAGTCAATAATCCAGTTTCTGGCCGTGGCTACAACTTCGGCCCAGTTCATCTCCCAGATCGGTCCTTTCGGATAGAGGCTTCACCCCAGAGCCAATGCTGCTATTCCAGCAGTTTCTCCCTGTTTGGCTAGTAGAAAGCTGGGTTTGCTATACGAATAGCTTGGCTAGTGATCGGCTTGAGATGCTTACAAATAGCTGCTGTGATGGGCAACAGCCACAGTCGCGGCTTCTTGATTGGAAGCCAACCTCTGTTGTAGAAATCTTCGTATGGATTGCGATCCTGATCTATATGCGAATACACAAGGAACCCCGAATAGAAGACTATTGGAGAACGTCATAGTTAGGGAAGCAACAGCCAAGTCATCCAAATGTAAAGTGGATATCTCTTCGCCGATTTCAGCTATTATCACGAGTTCTATGTCTCTTTGACCACGCAACAATATTCGTAGCTACTGGGGATAGCTTATATAGCTGGACGTTGAGCCGGGTGGATGACTGGTCTAATCACATACAACATATATCCACTACTTTCTTCAAACCAGGCACAGCTATTGCTATAGATGAGTGTATGGTCCGCTTACCAGGAAGATCCTTGGAGACGACAACTGTCCCATCTAAACCCATTCCCACGGGCTTCAAAGTCTGGGCTGTGGCTCAACGCGGTTATTTCATACGGTGGCTCTGGCACAGGCCGGGCCAGAAGTTCGGGCCCGCAGGTATCAGACATACCTACCGGCGGCTGCCTTCACAACTACGTCGCCAACGGCAGCAACGGCGGTTCCGAGAGCCACAGAGTACTGTTTACCTATACCTGACCCAAGCTGTGGTTGTCGCCCTAGTGATTCTGCTGCTGGAAGCCAGATACCGCGTGTTTCTCAACAACCTATTCTCTTCTTCTAACCTATTCCGTCCGCTAAGTCAGCTTGGGCACAGAGCTAATAGCATAGCCCGCCGGAACTATGGTCTTTACAGGCTGCTTATCAAGCTAAAGCTGGTAATAATACTGCTGCTAATAGTATTCCTTTTAATTGCCTTAAAGTAATCCTAATATCTAATAACTTAGTTAATTAAGGAGATAAATTTTTACAAATAAGCCTTACTAATTCGACTTTAAATAGGCTAACCAGATCACTTAGAAAGATAATACTATTATATTATTTTTATTTACCATATTTATAGGCAATAAATAGGTTAACTATATAAGGAAATAACAAATTAACCTATAGCATAGCTAATACAGGAGTTTTTCAGTAAGGATCCAGTTAAAGTAGTTTTAATTCTATTTATCGCTGCTACTTATAATAAAGAAATAAATACCATAGATTAAGGCAATTAAATGCAAGCCTCCTAGGGCCCTAATCGCCGTGTTCATCAGGGCAGCTAGAGGGCCCTAGCTTAGGACTTCCTGCTAGAAATAGCCCTAATTAACAGCTTCATTCTGCAGCAACAAGGAAACCTACAGTAAAAGCCAGAGAAGTCTTAAGTGGAGTAGCAGCAGCATCTCATTAATAACCTTATTGCAAAGTATAAGCCTAGTAGTTAGTTAAGACAGAGATTTTAGACTAGGGATAAGTTTATACCTATATTATAATATAAATAGTTCTATAATAGAAGTCCTATCACTTACATGGCTTGCAAAGGGATGCGGCTTAGGGGGATACAATCAAAGTAAAAACCTTTATCTGCAACCAGCGGCAACAAAGGGGAAATACGGAAACCTGGTATGGCTGTAAGCTATGCCAGGTATTTCTTTATACCTCTGGAAAATATTGGGACTTCTGGCATCACTTAAATTAGGCGGGGCTTAACGTACCTTGAGCTTATGGCTCTATGATTGGTTGGAATCCCTGCTCGTGACCTAGGTGTTGCCTTACGCCAGTCAAAGGGATACAACAATGCCAACGTGGGTTATTCTACTAAGCAACTTACAAATCTATGCCCCATAGCATGAATTCACATTCAAGGTCTAGTGGTACTAAAAACCTTGTTAGAAGGCGCGGGAAATAAAATATAAATTTTAAAGGATCGAGCGGGGATTAGAATCGGCGACCTTTTTTAAGAGCCTTGTGAGGATCATACTCCCCAAGTTTAGAGTCTCCCGATCTCGTACGATCTGGGTTTCTCTTACGTCATGGATATGCCATCCCTGGCAGCATTCAAGGTGCAAATCTCACGTATATAATCCACTTCGCCCCTAATCTGAGTGATATTTATTATCTGCATTTGTGCCTACTGCATAGCTAAAATTAAATTCCCCTTCCTTTAAGCACCGGTTTATAAACAAGAATTCCCGTCAGAATGTGCAAGAAAGCCACTTGCAACACTTGCAGTAAGCCCGCTTATTCAAATCATTGGTCGGGACTGACCTTGGCTATAGAAAAAGCCACTTGGTGGGGCTGCGGTAACCACGTTCCAGAGGTCATGTCTGAGATTCCTGAGCATGACTGGTGTACTTGTCAGCCGAAGATTGAAAAAGAAGGGGGAAAGTACCCTCCCAAGGCTGAAAAACTCCATGAAGCTTAGAACCGCACTTATCAAGGTGTTATATAAGAAATCTTCGGCCAGTCCTACAGCCATAAATCAAGTGCACAGCAAATAATTTATTTTACTACAATTTGTAGAGGGGAGACTTGATTTTTGATAGGAGCTAGGTTTGAATTTCTCATTAGTACTTGGTTACATGTTCAGGCAAGGCAACACTTTATAGCAGGGCGTTAAGTTCTTGCTCCGGTTTATCAGCACCTGTCCCAATAAATATAAAA
>NC_030991.1:1362094-1364164 GCF_000149955.1 Fusarium oxysporum f. sp. lycopersici 4287
TTTCTTTGAGTTTACGTTATTCCCTGGCCTTTATGCCCAGAGGCCAGGATAAGCCCGGGAGCGGGGTTTCGGTGACCCCCGGGATCTCCGTCACCCCGCTTTAAGCCTCAACACCATAACCTCGATATCTTCAACTATATAGAAATCAATAGAAAGAAGCTTAATTTTAATCTAATTTCTTTATACTAATAAAAGAAGCTTATATTTATTAAAAATAATAACCTAGTTAACTTTACTTCCCTGTTGTATTTACTACAATAGTGTCCCTTGCTTCATAGACCTCCTTTAAGCTATATACCTTCTGATTTGGATCTAATGTAAGCTTTCTTCTCTTTGAGACCTGTGATTGGTCGATTTTCTCGCTTAATATCCTATTTTCATCCGTTATTAAAGCTAATTCAACGGCCCGCTCATCAAGTCCCTTTCTAATCGTTCGGAATAGGTGCCTTTTCGTTAATATAAGTGCCTTATTGCCTAATTCGGCTCTTGCAAGCTGCATAACATCAGATAGCTTATGTGGTGTACTAAGATAAGGCAATTAAGAGCTTATATTGGCTGGTGGTGTAGTTGGATTGCCTAATTGGGCAGCTTGAGCCTCATTTTCATCCGGTATTACATATTTACTCGATAATGGTCTCATAACGTTAATAGGCCACAAGCCTAATGCAAGCCAGCCGGCCCAGATCTTCTCTTCGGTAAAGGCAGCAGCCCAAGCCTTAAAATAACACCTTAAAAAGGCGGCCTTAGCTGTATTTCCTTGTTCAACGAGTAGGGCTTCCAACTCAAGTTCGCGGCGATATATAAGCTTCAATAAGCTAAATATAGTTAAATCAAGAGGCTGAAGGACATGTGACGTATACGGCGGAAGGTAACAGGGGTAGATATTATGCTTAAAGCAAAGAAAGATAAACTCATCCGTTAAATGGCTCTCATGCCCGTCTAAGAAAGGAAGTCTCTCTTCCCCTTCCTTTTTGGGCAATGCCAACGGGATGAAAACCTCCTTAAGCCATAGGGCTGCGATCTCGTTAGTGGTCCAGCCCTTTGGTGACGTTGCAAAGCGCCAATTGCCTAAAAAGGAAGGATCCTTCGGAAACCATTGTTGTTGCGGCTGATCCCCTTTGAAGATAACAAAGGGAGGAAGGGCCGTGCCGTCGGCACATATAGCTTCCGTTATTGTAACCCAGCTGCGCCTGTGAGGGCTTCTTTTTAAGGTCTTCCTCTTCTCTGATTGGCCAATAACTAAGCCGTTAATACCGACCCCTTGGAAGATCCCCGTTTCATCCATATTCCAACGGTTACAGCCGCGGATTACCGTGATCTCGGGCTTCTTTAATTGGTCGAACCAAGACCGGATGATAATTACTTTTGCTCCTTCAATACGCTTATATTCAACTCTAACTGCTTTAAGCGTTCTGATTCGTTCTGATCGTGCAATAAATCGGGTAACCCAATGCTTGCCGAGAGGTTTATTATCGCCTTGTAAGCTTAAAATGCGTATAACAAGTTGCCTGATTTGGAAATGCGTCAATGGAGTACAAAGGGTATCTTAAAGCCTTAAAAAACGGATGAGATCGGCTTCAACGGCCGGGCCGAGCCGCTGTTGATCGGGATGAGCCTTATTTCGAGGCCCAATGCCCTTGAGTCGATCTCGTAAGCTTGATCGGGGTACAGTAGCTTCTGCAGCGGCTTTGACTTCTGATAGGCCATTTTGAACAAGGTTAATTGCTATAAGCATATATTCTTCTGTATAAGAAGGCATTTTGGCTTAAGATGGGATGAGAATCGTTATATAATATTGCCTTTTTGGGTAATTGAATTGATGAAGGTTGTGGTGTTGAGGCTAAAAGCGGGGTGACGGGATCCCGGGGTGACGGGATCCCGGTCCCGTGACTTAGTACAATATAGTTAAGGAAATACATAAGTTCATAGCGATCACTCTCATCTACTTATATCAGCATTACGTAGTTTATATTGAAATATTTGCATTAATACGTTAGATCTCTAACTTACCAAGGCAAATATTCAATAAGCTAGCAATCCCTAAGGGCTTTGATATAGAGACCTAAACCG
>NC_030991.1:1364760-1376059 GCF_000149955.1 Fusarium oxysporum f. sp. lycopersici 4287
AGCATGCACCATTATCAGTTTCATACTGCAAGAAATAACACAGTGAAAATCGGTATGGTGAGAATATCGAGCCCTACCGTGGGGAAAATGAGGAGCATTTCGAGGGATAAAAGGGGTGTCAAAGGACCACAAGCAGAGCATTGGAATTTCATGTGGAGATAAGGCGTGGCTTGGATATAGAGTTGAGATATTTCAAGGCCCTACGAAAGGCTCACTGCGCTGAATTAACATTATAGCAACATATTGCGCCAAGGAATATAAGTGAGTGCATAATTTTGTATTATCAGCAAAATATCCCTCTAATTGTGAACAGCCTCCAGTAAGGTTACTACCCGGGGGCTTAACAAATAGAATATACCGAATGCGAGGTACTCCCTGTTAGATTGACACCTGTGTGTGGATAAGAAGGGGTTTGCTGGTTATCTCTTTGAGTGCCACAGCCCTTCAGTAGGCATCTCGGCCCACTTGACCCCACGTACAAGAAGGTGACAAAAGCTCCGCCGCAAGCGCAGTTAAAAGAGCTGTCTTCTCCTGTAACTGGGCTACCTCTTTTGCGGTATAGTCATCTAATTCAGCAATTTCAATTGGCTGACAACCCTCTATAGCGGCTTGAGTACAAGTTGGCCTGTAGCGGCTGATTTATTTGCTTTGATTGGTTATATATCCTTGTTGTGACGCTCCTGAAGGGCTGTGGCACTCAAAGAGATAACAATAATTCGGTACCTAGTCCCTCTATGGAAATCCGTACCCTAGTCCTGGGGTTCGGGTGGGCAGGATAACAGTGGCTGACCTTAGGTTGTCTAGGACTAACGGCCCGTGCGCTCACGTTCCGATCCCCCAACTAGACTCGGCACTTGAGCTGCAGAAGAGTGCTGTAACTAACGACTCCCGGTGGCCAACTTCAAGCATATGACAGAGTGAAACTCAGAAGCTTGCAAATATAGGCCTAAAGCGAATAGCTCAAGTCCCTAAGGCGACGGATTTTTCCGTAGCTAATAAGGGAACATGAAATAAACAAGAAGTTGTGAGTAATGTTACGCTGTGATGCTTCTCTAATTTTCCATCAAATCTCTATCCAGACTTTGCAGTAGGTTTCCTTCACTTCTCCGCACAAGCAGCTAGTTCCGCAGCTGTCGAGTGCCGTATTCTCCCCGCGATTTTACGGAATGCGGCTCCTTCCGACCACTGAAAAAGCAACTTGACTGTCGATCAAAATAGACGGTAAAATTAGGGTTTGGGGCGTAAAAAGTGCATCGCTTTCTGCTAGGTCATTTGAGGCTGAATCGTCATCATAGTCGAATCTCAGAAGATTGAGCAAGGACTAGGAGAACATTGAGACTTAGCAGTAATTTTAAAAAGAATGAAAGTAATGGTCGACGATAAGAACTGTACGCCGAAATACTAGACGTTAGGATTCCGTCCAGGTGTTGATTTCGAGCTACTGCAAGCAAAGCCAAACCGGGATGTTGGACACACCTTGGATTGCGGTAAGTGGCGTCACACTCCAACGTCTGTAGTTCTGGTAAACGCTGCTTTTACGCTGTGACACCAGGCAGCCTTGTTTGTCCAATAACAGTGGCAAAGTGGGGTGTTGGCAACCGGGTTCAGGATGCCTCATTACATATCACAACGTTGCATCTCGGGCTCAGATCATATTGTGTCTATACAGAGGTACAGGCTTTCTAACCATACGCCATACGCAATACGGACCTGAATGGTTTATGGTGTATGATTTATTCTCGTATGGCGAACTAAACCATATATTGCCCATACGACAAATTGACGTCAAACCGGAAAAGGGCCCACATCTTCCTCTAGAGCGCTGGTGCTTCCCTCCTCTGCCATGTACTCATATTGTTCAACCTCGTCTACTTGTAGCCCTAATCAAGCATGTAGAATAGAAATGCATCGCATTTCCGTCTAGGCCCGTAAACCAGAACACCAAAAAAGCCGCGTTTCCTCCACGAGGGCCCGTGCCAACCTTGTAGAAAACCGCATTCTTAGACATCGCATCGGGTAGTGACTTCCGTTATGTCAATTAGGAGGAAGGTAGCATCAATAAAGCTTTCTCCTTGTGTCGGACTGGATGTGCTTAAAGGGTTAGAGTGAATATGATGAGCAGCAGCAAATGTGTTGATTGATGTCTTAAGTTATCTCTTGTGCGGGGAATTCCATCCCGCAGAGTTACTTAAAGCATATAGCTAGATTGGGAGCCAATAGGTTCACGGGTACCCGTGATTCTATTAATTTCACAGGTCCCGTAAAAATGACTAAGCACAGTGCGTCTACCCCCTTCCTGCACGCCACAACAAGTGGACTTAGACAATTAAAGCCGAATGCATGTTACAATTGTACTACAATACATCCCTCACTCTGCCCTTCGGCAGAATGACGAGCCTGCCGAGTCTTGCTGTCTTCCTCTATCCTTTTCCAGATCTCTTTGACTCCCCTTCTTCCATTTCTCATGGGGTCGCTCCCTACTTCAAGTACCTGAGCCTCAATACGATCATCTTCTGCCTTGCTCCAATCGAGGTATACCATCATTTCTTCTTTCGTCCAGTCCCATGCACCCCTAGATGAGACGCAGCGTCCCCCCATTTGCTTATAATCTAGATACCAATCGTAACTCACCTTGTCATATCTCAATGGGAGCCCCATCGCCCGGCGGTATTGTTGATTGGTCTTGACACTACCAGCAGGCTGCGAAGCATACCACGCATTTCTAGCAGCAATATACCTTTGATATATTGCCTGCGGCGAGTCGTATCGTGGCGCTTGGGCAGCCCACGTATCAACACCCGAAGCCTTACGCTCTCTCGCTTGGGGGTCGGGCGGGGCTTCAGAGGGGCCTCGGTTCATGTCGCCGCATTCTTCAAGTGGTGATTGCTCACCTGATGGGCTATGCGAAGAATTGATAGTACTTGCGGTTTCTGCAATGGCCAAATAGTTCTCCCGTAAGTCATTCAACGATGTTCTCTAGGCTGTACCGGTAGTTGCCACCACAGTGGGTTGCAACATTAGTGTCGGGGTTTGGCCAGCAGACCTGCGTAGTTCCTCAAAACGCAAAGGACAGGTTCTCGATGTCCTGGTATGGCCGAGTTCGCCACATTTGGTGCATTTTGACGGAGCTCTCGCGACCTTTTGGACTTTCTCGAACGCGCTAGGCTCTCGTCTCGTGCTTTCCTTGGGGGCTGAAGATGCTTCAGCCAGCGATTCGATTCGTTGGCGAGGCTCCAAGAGTAGCTGTGGTGTCCCCTCACGTTGCAAATGCCAGTGTGGATGGAAATGATCCAGGAGGAGAACTCCGCCTTGCTCCTGTAAATCTTTCAAGGTATGCACACAAGGGAGCCCGTTGGACTTCTTAAAAGTTCCAGTACAGATAGGGGACGGCGGTGGATCCCTCTTCCCAATCAACCTTCGCTGTTCTTCAACCTTCCTGAGGGCTTCATGCGACACCCATCCACGTACCGCGCTGTAGAGAGACCCCGATAATTCAATTGGAAATCAAGTTTGCTGTCGAATTTGATTTGATCTTAGCTCGGAAAGCTGGTTCAACAGTGCCTGTTTCATGGCTCTCCAGGCTTCGAACAGATCTAATGTGGACTTCTTGAGATGGGATTTCAGGAGTGCGTGAATCCCCTCAACCCTTGAGGTTGCTGTGTTACCAAAGTGAGCATGCTGATCTACCCAGGCTTTGACAAGCTTCTCTTTATATGGTTCAAGCCAGGTATGCATTACATAGCCGACTTCATGAAGGTGGTCTGGCAAGTACTTCTGTTCAAAGCGCGCGACTCTCTCCTTGAAACAGGCCTCGTTTGGGGAGCTCACGATCAAGTGCCAGAATTGATAGAATTCGCCCCAAGCTTCTTCTGTTTTATCAGTCGGCTGACTGGAGCGGGAGCTGGCAACATCTCGAGTCGTGAAAGCTGGCAGACAATGCCGTAGCACTGCTTTATTAGCATGCCAGAGACAAAGGAGCGACTGAGAGGTGGGAAATGAGGTGGCAACAGCGTTCATACAGGCGATACAACGGTCTGTTAGCACGACAGACGGTAGTTTGGAGCAATGGTGATCATAGAGAGACCGCAGACGATCCAATGCCCACCCATAGTCATCCTCTGATTCTCCGCTCAGGAAGGCAAAAGCTATGCAGAAGGACTTCTGACAGGCGTCGACTCCGATCATGTCAAGAAGAGGCATGCCATATTTGTTTGTCTTATAAGTGCAGTCCAGAAGGAGAATATCGGGATATGCCTGAAAGTACGTCAAGGAGTCAGGGTGAGCAAATAAGACGGATGTGACTCGACCATCTGAGCCGAATTGCATCCGGCTCCAAAACCCTTCCTCATCAAGCTGATTAGCAAGGGCGTGGATAGTGGTTTGTCCTTCGCAAAGTTTGCGTCGAGTTGCTGCTAAGCAGTTGTAAACATCTTGCTGGGTTGCCGCGGAATTACAGTATTGGCGCAGGTATGTTCTAATGTGTCTAGGTGCAATTCCTGCATTGGCGAGCCTTTCAAGTTGAGTTTGGTCCTCCTCAGGTAGTTTACGGTGTATTGGGTGAGCCGACAGATGCTGACTGGGAGGGTGATTGTGAAGAGAGAAGCGGGTATCCGGCCGGTGTCGTAATGTCCACCTACTCTTGTCGAGTGATTCTTTGGCCAGAACAGAGAATTTACAACCGGTCCCTCGAGTAGTGGTCTTGCGTTGTCTTTCTCTCGTCGAACTGGGCGGGCGACATGACCGATCGCATCTGTACGTGATAGTTTGTCTGCCGCTCTTTTCAACCGTCGAACGTCCGGTCGTAAAGGCGTAACCTCTATGGGCCGCCCAATCGTTGATCGCCTTGAACAACGCATCGCGCGACTCATATTCTTGTTCGGGAGGGAGGCAATCTTCAGTGAATGACAAGATCGTTCCCATTGTTTGAGGATCACTGCTGAATGTCGTTCTTCGGTGAGCGCACTGTGACCCAGCCTTCGCGTCCTGACGCGACGGCGTTAAAAAGCAAGACAGTGTGTTTTCATCGACTCGTAGGTTAAAATCAGGACTAGACGCACTGTGCTTAGTCATTTTTACGGGACCCGTGAAATTAATAGAATCACGGGTACCCGTGAACCTATTGGCTCCCTATCGCGTCGCGTGCCTTATGTAAGAGATTAATGAGTTTTAATTGGCTTACAAAAATCAACTCTACCCCCTGTAAAGCGGGGCAAAGAAATCAATTCTACTACAATTGATTTTGTCATTGACTACTAGGGTCTAGAAGTTTAGGAGATAAAGACTTAAGAAGGCGATGTAGACCCTTCCTTGCCTCTGTGGGGATATTATGCTTATCGCGGAGATGTGCTACTACTTGTGAAGGGCCATTGGATAGTGCAAATTTGCAGCTTTCTTGAGTGCAGATCAGGAGACAAGCCTTCGTATCATAGAAGAGTTGGAGAGTATCAAGAAGAGGGTAGAGAGAGGTAGGCATGACGGAAGCATTATAGCAGGATATAAGTATGGCGGGATCCAGATCTGAGTATTGCTTTTATTATAATAGTAAGGAGTAGGATCTAGTGAGATCTAAATAGTATTATTAATAGAGCTAAATAAGAGAAGAGGGAAATAGAAGAGGAAGAGAAAAGGGGGGTAAATAAAACTATAACTATGTTATGTGAAATAACTAATATAGATGACCCAGCAACGTGCACGGGCCAGTTTTCTTGTATCCTGTTATGTTACCGCCGCGACTGCGTATAGTAGGATCTGCTGTATATCCTTGATCCCTGGTATCGGTCAGACAACAGGCTTCTTTCAATTTGGTCAATTTCATGCCTTGTGCACGAGTTTATCTAGTTGATCCACCAGCTTTTCGAATATTTCGACCTCCTCGACGCGTATGCCTTTGCTCCGAATCGCCCAGGAAAGCTTCTGTCGCCTCGACCCAGATATTCCAGTGTAAGTCTGCTCGCCGTCGCGTCGCCCCGCCCCAGTCCGGTATGAAGGCATGTTGCTCTCATCTCAGATGGTCTTGATGATGTGTAGTAGTTCCATTATCCTTATAGACGTATTCTCATCGTCGAGGCCGGGATGGTGATGAGGTAGTACAGAATTGACCGACTCCCCAGTCCCCATTCGTCCTCTCGAAGACTCAGCCGATCCCTTCGCAATGGCTGCACAGATAACTCTTCTCCGACCAGTGGCTCAGAGATCGAGTTGGCACCAGTGACCGGCCCACGCAGTATGAACGAGCGTTCCCCCGAGCGCTCATCATAACTCAACGAACAAGTATCGATTTATTCCCATGCACCCCTCCCTCTCGATTCCAAAGGCTCAATCGAGCATTCCTACGACGAGCAACAAGTCGACTCGGCAGCTTAGCTGGATTATGCCATGCGCCGCGTAGCAAAGACGAACTAGACAGTTTGTCTAATTATTTTGCCTTTCAAACCTGTCGACTTTTCCTAGTCAATGCATATTCCGTCTTGACTCATCGGCTGTTGCTGTGCTGAGAATTTGACGCAGACACCCTGTTTTCCTTGCATAGTTCAACGCTGAACAACATCAGATATGATACTCGATCTCTAGGCCTATTAAAGTGTACAGTGCTTAATCGTTTTGATGAGTGATCTTCCAAACTCCCATTATACCCTTCAAATGGACTTCAGTGCCGAGAGGTACGACGGCTTTCCCATTACACACATCGTAATCTGCAGTGCGTCGCTTTTCTCCCTTGTTTCCAAACTCGTAAACTCTTACAAAATAACAACGCCATTCCAGCGTCTGGTTGGAACCCACGATCTCTGCAGGTGTTTTTCTAGAACCCTTACTGAAGATTATAATTTCATTTGGAGGCTTGAAGGTGAATTGTCACGGCAGGTGTTATTTGACTATCTCATCAGGTTTAGCAAGTATAGGCTAACCATCGGGATCTTTTCCGCCATGGGAGCCAAATTCTATTTTTGAGTTGATAGTGTTCCCAGAGTTTGTTTCATGGAGCTCGGAGCCTTGAAGATCCACGATTCAGTAAACATGATCGTGCCTAATCCACATGCAAGCCATTAGCCGGGTTAGCTCAGGGGCTGCAGACGCTAATCTTAAGGCTAGTCAGGTCGGAGGATCTATAAGTACGTAAAGTGCGGGATGCCGTTGTAACCATCTGACAAGGAGTTTATGTTCGCTTTCGGCGGCCGGCGGCGGCACTTAAAAATAGACGAGTAGCCAGCCGATAACGCTAACTTCTAGCGCGGCTTCTTTGGCAAACTGCCTTGAGATGCACGTGAGTGGTGGTTGACCAGAGCAAGCTGCCCCACGCGCGTGATCTGACAGCCGGCTGTGCACATATCAACTCCAAGCCGTGCCAGCCTGCTCTCGCCTGCTTTGCATTGCTTTGCATTGCTTTTTCCACTTCCAACGTGGCAGAGCCCTGCGATTGACCTAGGCGCAGCTGCACATCCCATCGTTCGGCAATCCTATTGGACTCGCAGGCTGCGCCTTGCTACAAGGGTCCTTCTCAGCTGCTGAGGCCTCCCCGCACGCAAATCTCACAAACGGTGGCAGTGCGTGCATGGGTCTGACAACGACACCATCCATGGATGCCCAACGCGCGCATAGCCGTCTCCCCGAATCGGCCAAAAAAAATTATGTTGTGACGATCGCCTTTCACTGACGCTATTCAGTTCAGTCATTCCGCGACCTCTACCCATACCGACACGCGGAGGAAAGTCGCGCCTGTGAATCATAACCAGATGGGCATCTCGCCGAGATGAATGGGAGACAACCTTGGCACGAAGGCCATGCTGAGGCAAGCTCCTCTCACCCTCCGAAGCGACGCAAGACCGCATACGACGACCCAGAAGATGGGGTTCACGACTCGCGAAACGGGTCGCCCGCCTCGAACGACCAGTATACAAACGCCTGGATCTGCGCGCTGCCCATAGAGATGGCCGCCGCTCGGGTCATGCCAGCATGACATCCACGAAGACCTACCCAGACGCACGAACGACACGAATACCTACACGCTCGGCGGCATACAGGGTCACAACATCGTCATTGCGTGTTTGCCGATAGGCCAGTACGGAACGAACAACGCGGCGAGCGTGCTGACCCACCTCATCCGAACCTTCCCATCGATCCGCCTTGGTTTGATGGTGGGAATCGGAGGCGGGGTGCCGGGCAAGGTCGACATGCGTTTGGGCGACGTCGTTGTCGGGACGAGGGTGGTGCAGTACGATCTAGGGAAGATTATCGGAGACGGACAGATCCAACGCACTGCGATACCGAAGAGCCCGCATCACCTGCTTGGCACGGCCGTGTCGTCCCTACAAGCAAGGCATGAACGAGACAGCAGCCGAATCCCACTCATATTAGAGGAAAAGTTCGACAAACACTCCCAGTACCGCCGCCCGACTACAGCGGACTGCCTCTTCTCCTCAACGTATGAGCATACCTCTCCATCACCTAGTTGCGATGGATGCGACCGTTCGAAGCTGGTACCACGAAACAGGCGGAGCACGGATAACCCGGTGATACACTATGGAACGATCGCTTCAGGGAACCAAGTCATGAGGAATGGCATCCAACGAGACAACATCGCTCGACAGCTGGACGCCAACTGTTTTGAGATGGAGGCTGCCGGTCTGATGGATATCCTCCCTTGCCTACCGATTCGGGGAATCTGCGACTACTCGGACTCTCACAAGAACAAGGAATGGCAGAGATATGCCGCGGCTGCCGCGGCTGCATACACAAGGGAACTAGTGGCGGTGCTACCCGTCGCCGACGTGCCCAACTCTTATAAACTAAGTTCAGTGCAAGATGATGGGGACAAGCAATGCCTGAAAGACTTGCGCGAGACTGACCCTCGCGACGACAAGACGCGCATCCAAGATACAAAGGGCGGCCTGCTCAGGGACTCTTACCGCTGGATCCTCGATAACGACGACTTCCAGCAATGGCGTGACAATCCGCAGAGCCAGCTGCTCTGGATCAAAGGTGACCCTGGCAAGGGCAAGACGATGCTGCTATGTGGTATCATCGACGAGCTGGAGAAGGAATCCGGCAATCGCCTGTCTTATTTCTTCTGCCAGGCCACCGACTCGCGTATTAATAACGCAACGGCCGTGCTACGCGGCCTCATTTACCTACTTATCGACCAGCAACCGTCTCTTATGCCGCACGTACGGAAGAGATACGATCGGGCAGGCAAAGGCCTCTTCGAGGATGTGAATGCCTGGTGGGCCTTGTCCGATATCTTGGTAAACATTCTGCAGGATCCGAACTTAACGAGCGCCTTTTTAATCATCGACGCGCTGGATGAATGTGAGACAGGTTTGTCAATGCTGTTGGATCTCATCGTCCAGCACTCGTCATCAGCCCGACTCAAATGGCTCATCTCCAGTCGAAACAAAGCGGAGATTGAGCAGAAACTCAGAGTCGATACGTCACGGGCAAGACTTAGCCTCGAGTTAAAGCATAATGCGGAATGCGTGTCACAAGCCGTTGATACATATATTAGGCATAGTGTATCTCAAATGCCTAAAATACAGGATGATCAAGGCCTCCAGGATGAACTGTGTGCTGTAATACAACAAAAGGCCAACCAGACATTTCTGTGGGTGTCTCTTGTCATCAAAGAGCTCAACGACATGGAAAGCTGGGAGGTACTACAGACTGTTGACAAAATACCGTCGGGCTTAAAGAAAGTCTACGGTCGAATGACGAGGAACATCCAACAGCTTAGGCCAGGATGCTTGGAATTATGCCGACCCTTGCTTTCAACAGTGTGCACAGCATATCGGCCGCTCAGCCTTCATGAGCTAGGTATTCTCTCTGGCCTGCCTATCGAGATTTCAAGGAAGCCACAGTCAGTCAAAAGGATAGTAGCTATGTGCGGCTCATTCCTTACCATTCGCGATGACAGTGTCTACATCGTCCACCAGTCGGCGAAGGAGTATTTGGCGACTGAAGCGTGCCGGGTAATCTTTCCTGCTGGGGACGGAAAGGTACATTACTTCACTTTCTTAAGATCTCTGCAGATTATGTCTGAAACTCTGCGTCGAGACATGTACGACTTACACCATCCCGGCACCTCTATCGACGACGTCAGCCAGCCTGAGCCGGACCCGTTAGCCTCGGCACGGTACTCATGCATCTATTGGGTTGACCACCTAAGCGATGCCATCTCGCGCAAGACCACGATCCCCATCGAAGACGTCCGCGACAACGGTAGAGTCCATCAGTTTCTCCGCAAGAACTACCTCTACTGGCTTGAGGCACTCAGTCTGTCCCGAGGCATGCCGGAAGGGGTGGTTGCGATGACAAAGCTCGAGATATTGCTAGTAGGCGAATTGGCTTTATCATTGTGTGAAGTGAAAGTGCTGATTAATGTCCTCCCTAGGAAGGGCACGATGGCCTCTACTCGGTCGAACTGGTTCGAGATGCACGGCGATTTATTCTCCACAACCGATGGATAATCGAGAATGCTCCTTTGCAGGCATATACATCAGCTCTTATATTCAGTCCCGCTCGCAGCTTAATCAGAAAGCTATACGAGGACGAAGAGCCCAAGTGGATTACAAAGAAGCCGACAGTAGAATGGCACTGGGGCCCATGCATACAGACGCTCGAAGGGCATGCAGACGGTGTGGAGGCAGTGGCATTCTCACCAGACAGCCACTTCCTGGCCTCTGCAACTAAGAAGACAGTAAGCCTTTGGGACATACCCACAGGCGCGTTGCGAAGCACCATCGACTGCTTTCGAGGCGAGGCCTGGTCACAAGTGTCGCTGGTCTTTTCACCTGATAGCCAACTTCTTGCATGTGCCTCAACGTGGGACAACATGGCCAAGTTGTTGGATGTAAAAACAGGAGCATTGAGTTTTACACTTGAAGGCCATTCAGGGAAGATTAATGCTATAGCCTGTTCACCAAGCGGTGAGCTCATTGCTACTGTATCCGATGACAAAACAGCTAGGCTCTGGTATTTGAGAACTGGAGTATCACTTTGTTCTCTCGAAGGCCATTCAGAACGCGTTACGGCCATTGACTTTTCATCTAATCATGAGCTGGTAGCCACAGGATCCTATGATAAGACCATTAAGCTCTGGAACATTGGGAAAGAGCTCACCCATAGGACTCTTCGTCATCTGGGTGGGATTAATGCGTTGCAATTCTCACCTGATAGTCGGCTCCTTGCCTCTGGTGACTACTGCGGGGTGGTAACACTGTGGCATACATCAATGGCATCATTGTTCCTCACTCTAAAAGGGCATTCTGAATATGTGAAGGCAGTGGAGTTCTCATCGGATGGTAGGCTT
>NC_030991.1:1383708-1394609 GCF_000149955.1 Fusarium oxysporum f. sp. lycopersici 4287
GTTATGCGTCACTAGGTAGGTTGCCTTGACGTGTGCCATACCCCGCCCAAGTCACTCGTCCTGAGTGGTTCTGTCTCTACTTTTGGACAATCGTTTGACTTCCTCCACCAAACCAGTATCGTTCTTGAGACGGTCATTTATTAATCGTTGTATCGCTTGGTTGGGCTCCCATCCTTCGGCTTTCTGGGCTGGGAATAAGTACCAGCAGCCTTTCCAGTCATGGAAACCTAAACATCCTCGACAAGTAGGGCCATCCGGGTTCGGATTGACGGTCGTCTCTGCTCGTTTTCGTTTTGTTGATACTCCTCTTCCGCCGCCTCGTGCTCTACGCCCACGGCCTTGGCCTCGCGTATCTCGATGTGCATAGGATGTTTCGTCCGTCGCCCAATCTGAGGCGTCTCCTTGGACTTCAATAGTGTCATTATCGCGGTCTGTGATTGCAGGTCTGTCGTTCCTGGATGCAGCGCCGTATGTGGCTGCGAATGCGCCTCTCTTGATTCCTGACGGCCTTCCGCTAGCGTTGGCCATTTTTGCTTCGTATCGAATGTCGGCAGCGACCTCTCGATAGTTGAGGGAATTATTGAGGATTTGAGGACGTCGGTGTTGTCGGAAAGTAGATGCCCAGCTGGGGAGAACATGGTACATTGCTCGGTTCAGGTCTTCCGCCCAGCATTGCGCGTCGAGGGCATCAGGGACTTTCTTGCTGATCGCTTCGGCCATCGTCGTCTCCCACTCCGTGACCCACTCGTTGAGTTTGTTGATCTTCGGGGCTGTATGTACGGCTTTGTGGTACTTGTCGCGCGCTTCGGGTCGAAGGCGTTCGTTGTATACCACTCCAGATCTTCGTAGCTCCTGATACCACTTGTCTAATCGGTCTCCCGTGACGCAGGATGTTTTCTGATACGTGGCCGAGACCGTCTTGAGGACAAACTCGACCAGCTTCTGCTCCTGTTTCTTCGTCTCTCTATACGCCGTTTCTTTCAGAGAGTAGATCCTGATATCATGCTCGTATTCCGCTCTTCCTTCAGACGTCAACTCTCTGATTCGCCGGGGCGGTACGTAATCTGAGCCGGGCGTCATTGTGCCACTATCGGGATCGTCCGGATCTGCTTGTCTGGGGTAGTCTCGGATTTCTGGAAGTTCTGGTCGCTGAGGCCATCGGATACGATCGGTTGGATCAATATACTGCCACAGGTCGTAGGCGTGCGCCAGTTTCTTGAATTCGTTGGACCAGGAGTCCCAATCCTCCGGAGACGCGTAGCTAATGGTCCTCTCGGCGTGTTTGGCCGACATGGTGATAGAATGAACCGAAGGTCGTATGCATTTGGGTGCGCGGGTTGCTGAGATGCAATTGAGACTCTTAATTGTCAGACATTACGTGTATTCGGTTCATTGATGTGAATTGGTGTATTCATCTTGTGTTCTGTTGAAATCTACCCCTTAGAGGTTTTACCATTTCGGCTGTAATCTTAAAGTATCCCTGCTTGCACGTGAGACCCCAGCACCTGTTCAACAATTAGATAGAATTCCTCTAGATATCTGAAGATAGCAAGCCTTCCCCAACTAGGCGTTGGCATACTTCTTTACGTTCCCTGCAGATCGCAACCGAAAGAGCCGTCGCAGTTGGTCGAATTGAATGAATAGTCTTGGCTGCGATGGCCAGCTCCTGCAGCGAACCAAATTCCCCATGCCAACACTTTCTGATGATGTAGTCCAGTTGATCATGATGTAATTCCGGGAAATTCATGTTTTGAAACATTTCAACTTGAGTTCGTCCGTCCTCTATTTCGCCTTCGAATGGTTCGCGGCCTCGGGTCATGCAATACACGATTGATCCAATCGCAAATTGCTCAGTTTGAGGTCCATTCAGACCCCAGGTTCCTTCATCAGCACCGGTCTCCGGTCCTAAAAGCCGTGCCCAGGGAGCGCCATTACCGCTTGCCGGTGTCCCTATCTTATTCGCCCAACCAAAATCCGTTAACTTAAGGTGGTCTTCCGCATCAAGAAGAAGGTTTCCAGGTCGCAGATCCCCATGCACATACCCAAGCGACTCAATCCATGCTGAGCCAGCTGTAAGCTCCATCGTCCAAGCCTTCAGAAGCTCGACGGGTTCTATCCTTTTGACCCTAACGAATTTTCCGGAGTCTCGGATTTGATTGTTCCGTAGTCGATTCTCCAGCGAGCCTCCTGCGAGGAATGGGAGGAAAATTGCATCTTGAGTTCGGTAAAAGCTCTGGATGACATGTGGGCTCGGCGCGTGATGCTTTAGCTCATCGAAGAACGCGTTTTCCCGCACAAAATCGCTTGACCCTGTAGTTCTGGCAAATTTGACGACAGTGAATTCATCAATTCGAAAGATCCATGCAGTGGCCCCAAGAGAGACAAAGGGAAATTTAGATAATTGAGGAGGTGGAATAAGACACATTGTGTCGTGAGCTATTTCGCAACAGAACTGATGGATGGGAAAGGCCTAAATGGCGACACAAATACGTGGCAGGGTGGAGGTTATCGATTTTTGACCACAACATTGTTTATATTCATATAGTCGCTTAAAGAGGCCGTGTTGCGGATAATTGCATAGCGGCATCATCATCATGGCTAATCATGTTGTGTGATAATAAAACTCATCGTGCTCAAGATTTAACCCATACTCCAGAACTATTTTGAATCCATTTCTTGTTATCTTTGCAATCGTCGCAAGGCTCCTTCTTGGTGGTTTGCCCTAAGTGCTCTGTTGACCTAACCTGACCGCAACCTCCGCAGTTTTCCCATGGTACTTTGAACCCAGGTTGGTCGAGGCCATCACCACAAATGAACTTCGTCTTGGCGATAATTTCTTTGCACATGTTGAATATTCAGGGACATTCCTTTCTCAGAGATTAGCGTTGAATCACTGGCTTCAAAAGCGTCCAGCAAAGGCATACCTGAGCTACAATCAGGTGGGAATGCTGTCGATGTCGAAATCTGTTAGTTGTAGCGATCTCCGACTGGGCATCGCCCGTTTTTATTGTGGTCAGAAATCCCAGATAGCACCTCCATACAATTTGGATGCCCGCCAAAATCCCCACCATATCCTTGATTACTCATATACTCATTCAAGTCTTGCTCTGGGTGTCATAGGCAGCAATTTGCAAGTTCAAGTTTGTGTGAGCTCGGATGGCGTGGCATCGGGAAAATTTGCGGGGCTGTCGACTGACTGCCGGATTCCCCGCCACACCGGACAACAGCATTACCAGGCAGCAGTGCAAAGGCCACCAACCGACGCTGACGCCCCTGCTGACAGGTCAACTGGGCTGGCTGTAGGGCATGCGACTGACCACACACTCCAACCACATCATGCGCCCCTCACTCGCCATCGAAACAACCCCTTTGTTGGAACACAGACAGTCTCGGGACGAAACACTGATGGTTATAGCCGTAAGGAGTAAGCTAGGCAGTGTAGCAATTTCCTTGAAAGAAGATACATGAGAAATCGTGGTGGGGCACTGCGGGGAAAAAACTGTCGACTCAGAGCAAGCGCGCCTGGATTGGGAATAATGGCTGTGGGATCTGCCTTTGTTGTAATGTGACACGAAAAGGTTGCAGTGAGCATGAAAGTCATCAAGTTGAAGGAGGGGAGACCGGCCCGCCCCGCGCAGACCGCTGAGAGCCGACTTAATGTGCTGTATCTATTCGCCCTTACAGGAAAAAATTGCTGCTGGTGTTGGTTATATCCGACCTTCTTCTCTTACCTCACACGATACAGACCCCACGACTTGTCTACTGACAGCAGCCAATGCGGACAAATCGTCAGGATGCGGTGTTTTCTCAGCCAACTTTGCCAGAAATGCATCGATCCATTGCTTCCTGATGCTCAAACCGCAGCAAGACCAAAATGGGCATGCACTTTGCCGTCTGAACTGCGCGTTGTTTGGTCGAAGCTGCGGTGGCTTACTGGGGGGTTGCGGGGGCGGGTGATCGGGCCGTGCTACGTTTGAGGGGGCTCGAGCGGTGGTCAGTGATCAAACAAACCCCTCTTTGTGTTGCTCAAGACGTGCATTCTGACGAGACTTTGGATCCGAGAGGGGAAATCATTCCATCGTTATTGCAGCCTGAACAGTTCTTGGGGTTGTGGATCGTTATTGTAGATCACTCTCTGTTGTACGGAGGAATGAGGCCAGACGGCAAGTGGGGCTCAGGTCACAACAGCGTGTCCGCGATTACTCATTGAATGGGAACGCAGGGGTTGTTGCGGTAAGGCCCGCGGAGCTCGGGCTGCTGTTTGTGCCTCGCGTGGCGGGCCAATTGCGGGCCGTTCGTTCCGGGCCCGCCACCGCTTGCGGCGTAACCCGCTGGATGCCCAAAACTCAGAGGCTGAGCGGCAGCAGACGTTGTTGCCAGCGCTGATGGCGCTTCCCACTAGGCCATAACTTCACACTCTGCATAAAGCTTTCTTTACGATAGCCCCTCCGCCCTCTTGCCTCCATCGTAACGACTCCGAATGTCGCGCCGACTGCGACGCGAAGAATACACCGTAGGATGGATATGCGCCCTCCATGTTGAGCTGGCGGCGGCGCAGGAGATGCTCGACGAAGAGCATAAGGACATTGAGCGCGACGACAACGACGAGAATCTGTACTCTCTAGGTTCGATTGCCGGACACAACGTTGTGATTGTGTGCCTGCCGTCGAGCCAGATCGGCAACAACCCTGCGGCGGCCGTGGCGACGCAGATGAGGGCGACGTTCAAGGGGATCCGGTTCGGGTTGATGGTCGGTATTGGAGGAGGAGTTCCAAGCGCAGAAGCGGACATCCGGCTCGGGGACGTGGTCGTCAGCCAACCGCATCAGACTTCCGGCGGCGTTATACAATACGACCTCGGGAAGGCGACTCCAAGCGGCTTTGAGCGGACAGGATCACTCAACTCTCCACCACAGATCTTGCTCGGAGCGGTAGCCAAAGTGCGAGCGAACGAGCTCCGAGGCAGAAGCAAGTTCTCTGAACACCTCTCAAAGCTCGAATGTATTCCCAATTTTCAGCGCGGCAAAGCGGGACCCGACGTTCTGTTCGAGGCAACGTACAACCACGAGGGAGGACAGACATGCGATCTGTGCTCTATGGATAGGCAAGAGGATCGGCAGCCGCGAGAGAGCGAAGAGGTGATGGTTCACTACGGGACGATTGCGTCGGGAAACCGAGTCATGAAGGACGGACGCACGCGGGACAGGCTGAGCAGCGAGCTTGGCGGCATTCTCTGCTTCGAGATGGAGGCAGCGGGTCTGATGAACAGATTCCCCTGCCTCGTGGTCCGCGGCATCTGCGACTATGCTGATTCGCACAAGAACAAGACATGGCAGCCGTACGCGGCGGGAACGGCAGCGGCGTATGCAAAGGAAGTGCTGTCGGTGATACCGGCAGTTGAAGTTGCCGCGGCACGTACTGTGGATGAAGCTATTATATCGGTACGATAACACTTCCCTTGCCTCAATCTTCGGCTATCGGCTGATATCGATGCTGGCTGCCACAGGAGATACTCCAGTCCGCTATTCATAGTTTGGATCTGAATCAGTTCCTTCCGATGCTATCAGCAGTTGATCAAGAGAAGCATATATCGACAATACCACCTCTGGATCCAAACAACATGGGGTTTTACTGGATCTTCCGAAATATGGACTATGTGCAATGGAACGACAGTTGTTCCCAGGTTCTTTGGCTGTCTGGCCCGCCCGAACGCGACATCCATCAAGCCTCATCATACATCTTGGGCCAGGAGAAGAACACAGCCTTGAGAACAGATCATTTGGTTCTGTACTTTTTCTGTTCGGCTGCGAGTAGGAGAAGATCGACTGCCAAAGATTTCGTTCATACACTCCTTAACCATACCCTCTGTTGTTCACCGGTGGACAAAGGGACATTAATTATGCGAAGTTTCCTCCATAGACTTTTTGATGAGTTTATGATGGGAGAAGTCCGTAAGTGGAAGGAGCGGGGCTTTAGCGAGAAAATCTCTTCAAATGAAAACATACAAAAACTTCTCGACGGTCCGGCGAACGAACTTTTGACTGCTTTGGGGACAGTTCTGGGTGATGAAAAGCAACGAAGCTTGTCGGTTATTATCGATGGATTGGACAGAGTCAGGCATCAGCGAGGCGAATTCATCCATGGGATTCGCACATTCGTCAACCGTCTACAGCAACGAACCTCGAAGGTCAAGATTTTGCTCACGAGCCAGCCACTGGCTGAGATCAAGGATTTACTAAATGGGCTATCCTGTATTGAACATGACAGGGGAAGAAAAGGTTCGCCTACATCCCATTCCCTGATTCTAAACTAAACTAATTAACACTATGAATGAAGAGTGCTTAGCTAGCCTTCGCTTTAATAACACGCGATACGACAAGATTTCGCGAGAGCATCGAGGCTCCTTCGATTGGATCTGGGATCATAATCAGTACAGCGATTGGTCCAAGTCAGACGCCTCCCGACTTTTGTATATCCAAGGGAAACCAGGTAGCGGGAAAAGTACTCTTACAAAATATTTCGGTGACCATCTCCTAGAACGGGAACTGGCTGCGAAGTCATCTATTGTGGCCACGTTCTTTTACAGCTATAGAGAAGGCGAGCTTCAAAGGAGTCATTACAGCATGCTCCAGTCAATTCTCTACGACATTCTGGACCAAGACGAGGGCTTCTTTTACCATCGCTTTCAAATCGAGTATCGGCGTCAGCGCCGCCGTGAGCCACGCGTTGCTTGGGATTACGATTCACTGAAGACGGTCCTCAAATCTTTACAGGATTACCCGGCAAAGAGACTCTATCTAATCATTGATGCAGTGGATGAGTCCGAGGAAAACGATAGGCGCGATATTCTCAAACTATTGTTCGAACTTTGTTCCAAGACGAAATATTGCATTGCGAAGGTATTCGTTGCAAGTCGGCCGGTGGGAGAGCTGGATCTCCGCATAAGCCCGTCGCGTCTTAATTTCATAAGGTTGCAAGACGAGACAAAGCGAGATATTTCTAGCTTCGCTCATTCCTTTTTAGATGGTCTCAATCTTACCCATATCCTTGCTCAAGCAGCGGAATACATCATTGAAAATGCTCAAGGGGTATTCCTATGGGTAAAACTAGTTGGAGAGCAATTGGTGAAGTCTTACGGGGACGGCTTTTCTGAGGAAGAGATCTTTGGACTCCTCAAACAGCTTCCAACCCAGCTGGAAGACTTCTACAAACACATGCTCGAGAAAATGCTGGAGGGCAAGTCAGATCTCGTTGGTGATGTAAAAATTTTCCGATTCGTCCTCTTCGCGAAACGTCCTCTTGCAGTGGACGAACTCCTCCATGCTCTTGGCATTCCGAACAATCCTGACACACAATTCACTCCGTCCAATGATTCTTTTCGGAAACGTATTCCATCCGAGCAACGTATCGTTTCCTGCGGAGGCAACTTCTTAGAAATCAAGGGACGTCATGGTACTGGCATAAACATACCCCAACTCCTCAGCCCTCAAACTAACCAACCTGTAGGGAATGGGACAGTTCAAGTTATGCACCAAACTGTCCGCGAGTTCTTCCTCGATTCCAACGGAGATGTGGCGCACTCCAAGTTCCAGATGTGCGACAGAGATGCCCACATTTGCATATCTATGACTTGTATCCGGTATCTCATGCTTTGTGCCGCAAATGCCACTCCAGTGGCGGCGCTGCCGCATGTCGGATTTTGGACTTCGGAGCACTTCGAACGCTATGCCCAATACCTGGACGAATGGCCACTGGCAAAATATGCCTTGCAGTATCTCACACATCACATAGACGGCTGCCATCAAGATGCAGGAGTCGTTCGTATCCGTTCCCGGCTCATTGATAAATTGACCGACAAACCGGTCGTTTACTTGCTAGAGAAGTGGGTTAGTTCATGCCTGGGGAGAAATATCCTAGGTAAAGAACAGGGTGCTGCCGCAAGGGAGTTCAGAAACACACTCTGGCATGCTGCAGCTCGGAACGGGTTTTCTACAGCAGTTGAGACGCTGTTGACAGTTGGGGCAAACGTGAACACGAGGGAGAACGACGGACTGCCAGCTGGTCGAACGGCGCTCCAGGCGGCGGCAGAGGGCGGCCACGTCGACACAGTGGCCAAGCTGCTCGTGGCGAATGCGGACGTCAACGCAGAGGGGGCGGTAAAGTATGGTGGCCAAACAGCGCTCCAGGCGGCGGCAGGGGGCGGCCACGTTGAGATAGTGAACAAGCTGCTGGCGGCGAATGCGGACGTCAATGCAGTGGGGGCGGTAAAGTATGGTGGCCAAACGGCGCTCCAGGCGGCGGCAGGGGGCGGCCACGTTGAGATAGTGGACAAGCTGCTCGCAGCGAACGCGGAAGTCAATGCAGCGCCGGCGGCGAATGCCCGAACGGCGCTCCAGGCGGCGGCAGGGGGCGGCCACGTTGAGATAGTGGACAAGCTGCTCGCAGCGAACGCGGACGTCAATGCAGCGCCGGCGAAGCATAGTGGCCGAGCGGCGCTTCAGGCGGCGGCAGGGGGCGGCCACGTTGAGATAGTGGACAAGCTGCTCGCAGCGAACGCGGAAGTCAATGCAGCGCCGGCGACGGACGATGGCCGAACGGCGCTCCAGGCGGCAGCAGGCAGCGGCCACGTCGAGATAGTAGACAAACTGCTCGCGGCAAACGCAGACGTCAATGCAGAGGGGGCGGCGGTGTATGGCCGAACGGCGCTCCAGGCGGCGGCAGGGGGCGGCCACTTCGAGATAGTAGCTAAGCTACTCGTGGCGAACGCGGACGTCAATGCGGCGCCGGCGGAGTATGGTGGCCGAACAGCGCTCCAGGCGGCGGCAGGCGGAGGCCATATGAAGATCGTGGATATGCTAAAACAAGCGATCGTAGGGAGATTTTGGGCCAGGGATGGCGGGATATTTAGAGAACAAAATTTTATTAGAAGGAAATAAAACAGGACATGCGAATCAGGCTCCTACTGTACGCAGTCGTGGCGGTAATTCGACGAAATACAACAAAAAGTGCCGAACTTGGTCCGTGCACGTCGCTGGGCTACCTGCATTAGATCTGTGCACGTGTTATGTCTTTTATAGTATAATCTTAATCTGTAGGAACCTCAAGACGGGTTAAGTCAATCACCGTCATACCGCGTTTTGGTTACTATGTCCGAGGCACCCAGGAAGCGCGGGCGACCTCGAAAGTACGATACAGTAGAGGCAAAAGCAAGGCAAGATGCCATTGCTAAACGCGCTAGACGGCAGCTTCGGAACCCCTTGGTGCATGGACATATTCGATTTCAAGCTATGCTCCATAACCAGTAGATGCTTTGTCACCTTCATCCTCGCCGCAACGCCACCAACAGTCCACAAACTATCCTGAAGTACTCGTGAACGTCGCTAGTTGGCCATATGGAACTGAGACATCACTCACTAGCATTGGGCCAAACAGAACATTCGAGGTGGACTCAATTTCGCCCAGCCCGTTAGCAGAGGGGGTATTGAGATCACCCGTGATGGGACCACGTGGTGATCAGCGCCACTCTACCAGAGAAGATGACATATGTGGAATTCTGAATTTAAAGTTGCACAACTCTACCATATCGGGCTCCTCAGAGGGAGAAAGCATATCAGGCTTGCCTGATAGAAGTGCCTCTCCTAACCTAGTTGCACACGACGCAGCTAAAAGCGACTGGGATGGGATACGGCAAGATGGAAACGTAGCTGTCGAAGAAGAGGACGCTGGCGATGGATTGCTGTCTGACGTCGAGTATCAATCAGAAGACGCTTTCGAAACAGACCTCAGCTCTAAGTCGGATGTCTCGGATGCTGAAAGCGAGATGGGCATCAACGACGCCGATACTTCTTCCGAGTCGGATCTCTACTTGGCAAAGGGTTTCTTAGAAAGAACTTGGCGGCGTTTATGCGATTGCCAACAACAAGAAAAAGAAATCTCCAGCGAAGATGCAAGGTCTGGGCTCAGCCTAAAGAATATGGCAGACTACTGGCGGAACCTTGCGGTGCCAGATGCAATCGGAATTGCGTCGCCTCAGGCCCGGACAGACGAAAATGAACATGTTCAGCCGGACTGGTTCTCGATATTACCGGTATAGACCTCTTTATTCCCACTAGGGGAACTAAGTAATAACATCAGTACTTCTACTTCTATGATTACATAATATACATCATTAAAATCAGAAAAAGTCGCTCTACTCAACAGACCCACTTTTATCCAATAAGTGTTGAACAGGTGCTGGGGTCTCACGTGCAAGCAGGGATACTTTAAGATTACAGCCGAAATGGTAAAACCTCTAAGGGGTAGATTTCAACAGAACACAAGATGAATACACCAATTCACATCAATGAACCGAATACACGTAATGTCTGACAATTAAGAGTCTCAATTGCATCTCAGCGACCCGCGCACCCAAATGCATACGACCTTCGGTTCATTCTATCACCATGTCGGCCAAACACGCCGAGAGGATCATTAGCTACGCGTCTCCGGAGGATTGGGACTCCTGGTCCAACGAATTCAAGAAACTGGCGCACGCCTACGACCTGTGGCAGTATATTGATCCGACCGATCGCATCCGATGGCCTCAGCGACCAGAACTTCCAGAAATCCGAGACTACCCCAGACAAGCAGATCCGGACGATCCCGATAGTGGCACAATGACGCCCGGCTCAGATTACGTACCGCCCCGGCGAATCGGAGAGTTGACGTCTGAAGGAAGAGCGGAATACGAGCATGATATCAGGATCTACTCTCTGAAAGAAACGGCGTATAGAGAGACGAAGAAACAGGAGCAGAAGCTGGTCGAGTTTGTCCTCAAGACGGTCTCGGCCACGTATCAGAAAACATCCTGCGTTACGGCAGACCGATAGATAGTGTATCGGGAGCTACGAAGATCTGGAGTGG